>NC_069144.1:9921627-10010383 GCF_943734635.1 Anopheles cruzii | reverse complement strand
AAAGGCCCGATGGCCCAGCAATGGTCTGTGGAAAGCACAAAAAATAATCAACTAGAAGTTAAGAAGAGAACGAAAATATTAATAATGATGAATGCACGCTTACATAACTGAAGAGCAGTACGTATTCTCCGGGCATCTTTACCGCTGGATCACTCGTGACTGCCGTAAGGACTCGGTCGGTCTGTGTGGTGATCGTGTGTTTGATCGTCTCTCGCTCGAGCTAGAACCAACACCAACAGCTCCCGCGGCCTGCCACCAACAATGGGACATGTGTCCCGGCAGAGTTTACAATTCAATAATGGCCGGTAGTTTGTGTGTGGGCCAACACGGTGCGGTGTGCTTTCGGGCTCCGCTTCTCTCGCATGCGTTGGCTCTCGAACGAGCCCGTTGACTCCCTGTGCCCCTCTCTTTCTTTCTCTCACATTCCCTGACCGCATTACGTATGGTTTGGTATGGTACGCGGTACGAACGATACGTACGCGGGGGAGATCAACACATGGATCGGTACGACGATCTAAGCGGTTAGAAGGGCAACCGAGGTTAAAGTATCCTAGATAGGTAAACTCCGTTTAAGGGGGAGACTGTAGTATAGTGAGTAAGTGCGCGTAGTATGTAAGTAAGTAAGTGTGAGTGATAGACTAAGGGATAAGCAAATAAGCAAGTCAGTCGGATCACACCGCTTATTTAAGTCATAATAGCCATATCGTCATCAATTTTTTCCTCCATGATGAAAAAAATCTTTAACTACATTAGGAAAACTAAGTTTAGGGTTTTTTTTTGCTGCCGATAACCCAAAGAAATGGAACAACTATATTCAGGGTCACTGCTATGTATTGCCCGAATGAACGTGTCTTGTAAATTATTCTCTCGAGAAGATTTTCTTGCGTGGTTTGCCCTATCTTGTCTAAAACATTTGTGCCGCGCTTCCAAAGCTTCTTCGCCCAAACAACCTAGTGGTACAGGGCTATGTAGTATTATATCCCCAGCATGAGCCAATACTTTATGTAACGTAGCAGGTACATTAAACCAACTGTAAAGCCCTAAAAGTATTTTATATGTATCTCTACAATATGTGTCTAATTTTGCTGCATTAACTACTTTCTGACAGCTAATGGTTATTAAGATATTCCTCAACCTTTCTATTAAATCTTTATCCACATTAGGAGCAGTACTTGCATGCTCAGGATCTGAAAATATTCGACAACGTAACCTGAAGTGCTTGTTTCTGAAGATCTTGTACTCTTTGGCAACCCTCCATTTTCTAAGGGTTTTCTATATGAAATACTTAACAAACACTGCAGAAACCTCAACCAGCAATGAAGAGGTGAAATACCGTACAACAATGCAGAAGGTTGCGGGGTAAAACCGTTTTCAACATTATTAAAAACACTCATCTGCTTAGGCGTTGCACTACAAATATGGCAACACATACTTGATTATCACTGATAACACTTAGTTTATCTAAAAAATAGAAAAGGCATAAAGGCAATATGTTTTGTATGGCCGTTTCATTTACTACTACCAGGTGACTGCAAGAGACCAGGCGCCTTCTTTGCATCAAGAATTGTTTTCTTAAAATAGGAATTTGTTAAATTTGTCGCAGGAATTTACAAAACAAAACTTACTGGAAATTGTTTAAAATTACCTTAATTTCTATTCTAATGCCTCGTTTAGGTGTCTAGCCGCGAAGAACTTTTTTTTCTGCAAAGTTAGAAAACTGTATTTTTTTAGAAGTTTACTATATTAATTTCCGATAAAAATGTTCTAGCAATGCAAAACGTAAACACTTAATTATTTCATATGAAAGAAGGATTCATTACCTTTCGAATGATGTATACAATACAGGAACATTACCTTTGCAGAGCTGTGCTAACGATCGCGTTAAAGTAGCTGATAAAAGTTGGGTTTAAAAATCAATTTTTAACACTCTTTTGACTTTGACAGATGATATCTTGGAATCTGCGCAACATGGAAGGCTAAAAATTCGGATTTGTCATAGATAATTTATCTATGTTAGGCTAATATAACTAAAACCGTCAGTTTTTTTGTTGACTGAAGTTGACTTATGACCGCCTTTTCCCTATTGTGCAGCGGTGCGATTTAGCTGAAGGTATTTTATTTAATTGCTGTAGCATCTGACTCCATTCCCAAATCAGCATCATTGTAGCCGATTCTGTTTGCGGTTTCCGTTCGTTTCCGGCTCCGGTTGCTCTGTAGGCTCTTCGGTAGGCTCCTCCGTCTCCGTTGGCTCTTCGGTAATTTCTTCCTCAGTAGCAGTTATTTCTTCCTCAGTAGTTTGCTCTTCAGGGCTTGTCGCGGCCGTTTGCACCGTCGGAATGAATGTCGGCACCGTCGGAATAGTACCAATGGGCGGTTCCACCGTAGATTGTTCCGTAATGGGTCCTTCAGTGGTAGTGGTAGCTCCTTCCACGGTCGTTGGCTCCTCAGTGCTCGGTCCGTCCGTTCCAACTGTAGGCACGAAGGTCGGAACGGTAGGGATATTCCCGATGGTGGTTTCCGGTGTTGTTGGCTCTGTCGGGCCGGACGGATTCTGTGGGTCCTGGGTCGTGGTAGCACCCGTTCCGAGCGTGGTACCAGGTGCCGTTGGAACCGTTGGTCCATTTGGGTCGACGGTCTCCGGTGTGATCGTTGTCAGCGTCCCCTCACACCCTGCCGTCTCCGGTGGTTCACATTCTTGCGTCGAAGGCGAGAAATGGTAGCCATTAAAGCAGGTCAAAGGATAAGGACCGTTTGCCTCACACAGATAGAACCGGGTGCAGTCGTACTCATGGGGAATATTTTGGTTATAATTGGTTGGATCCGTGCAGGCAGCTCCTTGGCCGTTGGCCACCAGCACCAGGTTGAGGAGAGCAAAACACGCTGCAATCACGCTTTGAACCATACTGCTTCACTGGGCGCAAGCTAACTGACCGGCGAATCTTACCATAATTCCACCGTGTGGCCTCCGAAGTGTCCCTATCTAATCTCCTGATTGCTGCTAATCGTCCCGTAATAATCTCCCCACCAATCAGGCGCTACCGAACCGCGTGTGCGTGGCTAATCAGATTGAACTCATTGAATTAGCAAACAGGTAGTTGGATTTTCAGCGCCCTAGGGTCTCATGAGCAGAACGTGTTGATTGGTCATATCCGCCCCGTGTTCTGGCGATGGCCTCTACTTTCGAGCGGGGCCGAATGAGCTGTCGCTCGAGGTCTGATAAGATAAGGCCCATGCAGTTTGACGCTCCATTCTGAAAGGTTTGGAGACGAAAACACCTTACACAGACCACCCGAAACCATGACCAATTTCAATCCAAAGGCTGACACGGTTGCGTGTCAAATGATTAGCCACTCACTTGCGGTGTAATACACTGTTCCTCGAACTATCGGTAAACACTGCTACGATGTCACTTTAATTGGTACAACACTTTGTACTTTGTCAACACGGTTTCGGAGCGACACGATGCGCGTGGTGGGCCAAGTTAGGGATTTCGCTCTCGGTGAGCCTATAAAATGGTTCGCGTCCGTCTACGGGGAAGTCTATTACACTGTGCCGCTGAGACTGTCCGAGACAAACCATGAAAGGTAGGTAGTTCGCCTCCAAGAACTCCATACTTTCGGTGAACTCACGCCCCAAGCTATCTTTCGTAGCTCTGCAGGATACGCTACTGCTGCTCGCCTTGTCGATGGTGGCCGTTGATGCCGCGGTGACGGCCGTGCGCGATGCCCGCTGCCCACGTGTAGACGATCTGGAGAGGACCGTCCATCTGGCCCATCCGACCGACTGCAACCGGTTTCTGGTGTGTGCGTCCGGTATGGCGTTCGAGATGCGTTGCCCCGACGGTCTGGAGTACGATCTGGAGCAGCTGAGCTGCGATTACGACTACCTGGTGCGTTGCGCAACGGACGGGCGGAAGCAGATTCAGCAGGCCAACCAAATCGTGCAACCGTCGGGCGAGCCGGTGTTCAATCGGCCCAGCTGGGAGGACCGGGAGGCTCCCCGGGTGGAGGTACCGAAGCCACAGTACAAACCGGCGGTCAGCGTCGTGGACGCGCGCTGCCCTCGCACCGACGATCCGATGAAACCGATCCACCTGCCCCGCACCGGCAGCTGTGCCAAGTTCATGAAGTGCTTCGGAGGCCGAGCCTACGAGATGGACTGCCCGGCCGGTCTTGAGTTCGACGTGAAGGAAGGGCGCTGCGAGTATCCCGCGGAAGGCGGCTGTGGTCGCATGTAAGCTGAACCTGAAAGTAAAAGGGCTGAAAGGGCCCAGAACCTGAAAGTATTCATGTCGAATAAAACGGTTCCTCATTGCACAACTTACACTGCCACTGGCTGGACTTGGACTACCTATTTGAACCTTAATCCGTTGCGCTATGTTCCGTAACCTTATAGTTCCAGAGTTGTTGTTGGTAACACTTATTTCGTAGTTTCAACTTCAAACTCGATCGGAGAGGAACCTGTGATATCCTTATGCTTTACTCCAATAACAACGCCAACTTTAGTAGCTCTCAAAGACGACCGTCCTCGCCTATTTCCATTATCCGACTGACGCCGCGCTCCCCAATTCACATATAACCCGAGTCCCGAGACTAATTATAAAAACAACATTTTATCGGCAAAATTCTTTATTATTCATCAAGATAATCTCCTTCAATCCCATCCCACTTTTCAATGCCATGTTTGTAGAACGATTTGTCTTTTGATTCAAAATGACCCTCAGTAGCAGCGATCACCTTCTCATTCGAGACAAATGTTTTTTCCTGGAGCATCTTTTTGAAATCCGCTAAGAGCCAGTAGTCGCTGGGGGCCAGATCCGGCGAGTACGGAGGATGAGGAAGCAGTTGGAATCCTAATTCGTTGAATTTGGTCATCGTTTTGATTGAATTGTGACATGGTGGCTTTTGTTCTATTGTGACCAAATGCGGCACCCATTTGAAAAAAACCTTTTTCATAGCCAATTTTTGGTGCAAAATAGTAAATGCACTACCAGTTGATATGTTCACCATCTTAGCTATCTCGTGCACTTTCATTTTGCGGTCACCCATCACGATTTTCAATACTTGCTTGGTGTTTTCGGGAGTTACTGCCTCATTTGGCCGACCCGAACGTTCCGCATCATTTGTATCAGCACGACCGCGTTTGAAGTCAGCATACCACCGACAAATGGTTGGTTTCGACGGAGTAGAGTCCGGATAACGATTTTCAAGCCATTGCTGAGCTTGAACAATGTTTTTTCCCATTAGAAAACAACGTTTTATCAACACACGAAACTCGCTTTGGTCTATTTTTTCAGGATTGCAAAAATAGCGTCACTTTAACCACTATAGCTTTCTTGGTTATGGTTCGAATTACATCAAATTTTAACACACCTCATTAAGATGGTTGAGAACCTTCAGAGGCTGGTACTTCTAAACCATGGTATATAAATGGCATTATCAGCGCCATCTCTACGCTAGTCTCGGGACTTATTGAACGATGTGTTACATTTGCATATTTTTATTCGTATACGCCACAGAACCGTTCGAAGTCTTACAGAGTGTTGCTTTAAGCCACGTTCTGGTGGTTCACTATACGATCATCCACAAATCTGCAAAATAATCTTAAGGCGTCCAATGTTGTTGTGGCCCCTATTTGCCCTATTCCGTTTGGCTGTTACTTCATCTCGCCAGAACATAGAGTACGGAGTATTTTCAGCAAAACCGAGTGTTTTATTCAAAAATCTCTGTTAACCCTCGCAAGCAAGTGTCCGTCAACCTGACGATCGCATCTTTCCGTTTAGTCCATTTCGAAACAGGATCAGTAGCTGGAGCACTGGGCCAGCGCCGGGTAGTCGCAACGGTTCACCTGGGTACCGAATTCGAGACCGCCTGGGCAGTCCATCTCGTAGGCACGGCCACCGAAACACTTCATGAACTTGGCACAGTTTCCGCGCACCGGCAGGTGGACAGGCTTGATCGGATCGTCGGCACGCGGGCACCGGGCATCGACAACTCCCGGCACAATTTTGTAACCGTCTGCCGTCAGCTGCTCCTTCGGGGGTTGCGGCTGATACTGCGGCTGGTACTGTGGCTGGTACTGGAACTCGTACTGCTGCTGCTGCTGCTGCTGCTGCTGCTGTTGACCGTAGTACGGTTCGTAGCGGGGCTCGGCTTGCGGAAGTGTTGCTACCACAGCGGACACGATCACAGCGAGAACGATGCAGACTGCCACCAAAGGAAGAGAAAATCGTGGACCAGATTAACGCCACCCGTTAGACGACCAACTCCGCCAGACGTTACCTTTCATTTTGTTTGTGCTGTGTGAACTTGGTTAGTTCTAACTTCTATCCTCCTAACGGGTACACAGCGAATGATGCTGAGTCTCCGGCGCCTGCTTCGCTTATATACAGAATCTAAATATTGTAAGTAATACGACTAATTGACCAGAAAGAGGAGCCACAGGCGAGGGTAGTTGTCACGGTGTTGCCTAACTGGCGTTCGCTTTTACCGTTATCAACGGCAACATCGCATCCGACCGTTATCGAACCGTGCGTACCACGAGGGAAAAGCCCACGAAACCGTGCCGTACGGTTCCGCGAAGTGGCTTCACGCGAAACTGCTACACAATCGGCCAACTTCCGTGTTTTTTCATTATCGGAGCCCAAACACGGTATCTCATTTAGCAAGTGTTTCTTTAAAAATTTAGTAAAATTAGGATCAATTAGAATACCTGCGAGAGTGTATGGTTTGTCTACACGAGGTCACCTCATTTTAGTATCCCTTACTGAGCCATGCTGTGTGCAATAATCCATACTAATGCTCGAGCCTTAGCTCAGCCATTACTTATGCAATGTTCGTTCAACAGCTTTCAATGTACCGTGTTAGTTTTGAATATTCTTTAATTTAACGATCGCGTCTGTACTGGAAACTTGATTGAATGGCCTACCACCCACCTTACGCTTTGGTCAGTTTAGTGTCGTCCGTAGGGTCCGGAGCAGACATAAGTTCTGCAAGGAGAGTGCACCGGCAGACGGATAGGGCCGAAGGATTCAGGCAGAGAATGGCGGCAATCTGTAGCCACTCTTCAGCTGTAGAAAGCACGCTTTAATCTACAGTTACTATAAGCATAGGCACAATAAATCCTAGAACAAGGATAACTCATCGTATTACATTAGTTGGGAAAAAGGGCAGCGAGCAATCGGCCCTCCGGTTGTATCAGAGACTATCTATATTTAAAAAAGTCGATATCCATATGTATCAGTACAACCCTGAACTACAGTCGAGTAATCCTGTCTTTTTGACATTCATTTTGACAGGGCGGTTTATCCTGTTTTGATCTAGCCAGTATCGCCTCCGATCATCTGAATACAAATCGTTTTTTGCGCAGTAAACATTCGTGGAAAAGATGAATCTGAACGATTTGCCCGATGAAGTAAGTGATACACAATTTCAAGTAAATATAGCTCACTCACAAGTGTTTGTTTTCGACAGGTTCTATGCATGATTTTCGACAAGCTCGATCTGTACGAGCTGAAGTTGGCATCCCTCGTGTGCCGTCGCTGGTCGGAGTTGAGCTTTTCGGGTCGAAGGATGGACCGTGTGTGGTTGGTGCAGCATGATGCCGGATGGGAACTTGTGCTAAACACCCGCAGGAGTTATCGCAACATTCGTCAAAGGCCTTTTGTGGGGGACGATGATCAGTTTGACAGCTTAGCACAGTTAATGCGCACGCTGAAACTTCCTGTTCGCAAGTTGCACATACGATGTAGCATTACTTCCCAACAATTACTATGCCTTCTTCTGGAAGTTCCTGAACTACAACATTTCTCTATTGAGGGTTACATTGACCCCAAGTGCAAAACGAATGGACCGTTCCCGGTTTTGACGGAACTAAAATCCCTAAAGCTGCACCGAATGGAAAAAAATCAATTGGATTTCTCTGCAATGAATGTCTTAAATTTGCAGAGTCTTTACATGAGCTGCGAGACAGATCGGGAGCTGGAAGCATGGAGATACGTGAGCGGGCAGTTGAAGCTCGTTCACATATATCTGTTTAATGCAACCTATTTCTCTCATTTTCTCGAGCTAACGTTCCCACATCTAGAGGATTTTACCATAGAAGATGTTGCTGGTGAGACGGTTGAAAAGATAGCTTCAAGCAAAGCTCATGATTTTTTTCGAAGACACTCCTTGCTTCGAAGACTCACTTTCGACGTGACTATTCCAGTAGAATGGATTCGAAGCATTACTAGCCACTGTTCTAAACTGACGTATCTAGACCTTCTTCAGGATGATCCGGAAGAAGGTATTTTAGAATCGCTGGTGTACTGCCCTTTCCTTAAGGTAAGCAAATAAAACACAAAAACCATAGTTTACTCAATATATTATTTTTACAGCATCTTAAATTACACGGAAAACTGGATACAAAACTGTTTCGTGGAGCGATCAAATCACTCGAATCAGTTGAATTAAGAATGCATCCTAGTCGCGTTTTTCTCGAGAACCTTTTCGAAACTGCGCCACAATTGCACTGTCTGGACATCAACCCCATATATTACGATTACCTTCAAGCATTGGATTGTAAATTCATCTGCGAGAAATTTTCCTGTCTCCGACGGTTAGAACTAGACCTGACTCATCAGGTAAGTTGCAACGGCGATAGTAGATGTTCACTGTACGCGCCATTTCAATTCCTTTGATTTCCTTCGCAGATACCAGCCGACAATTCTGTTAGAATTGACAGATTGGAACATTTAGATGAACTTGAAATACGTAACGCTGACAGCATTAGCTTCATTCATCGCAATAACGTTCGGTGCTTGACACTAAGGTTTTATCAGGTATGTATCGGGGACACTAACTAAGGGTTATAATCGTGATGTTCAATCAACCCAATTTTTTCATCGCTAACCGTTACAACGTCGACGCTTGAAGATAAAGAACAAGGATCTTGACCAGATAGCGGAAAAGTTCCCCCTGCTTAACAGATTGTCCTTTAACTTCTGCCCCTGGCTATCTGAGCCTGGGATCATACGGCTACAAAAATTGATCCCTTCATGTAGAATCGACTTCGACTCGCAACGTTTTTATCCACAAGTCCATCCATTGGCCCGTCGTTCGGCTCGTATAAAAGCACGTAATTCGAAAAGCATGCCAAAACTTGTACTGTAGAAGCAACGCTTTCAATAAATGTACTTCGTTAACTTTCTTTTGCCTATTTCCTGCGGACCGTAATAGGAGTCGTTGTTTGGTAAAACGACATGATGCGACCGAATCCCTCGTGTGCCGTCGGTGGTCGACGCTTACTTTTATTGGGCGAAGAATGAACTGTGTGTGCTTGGGGCCCCGGAATGCAGGATTGGATTTTTTGCTCAATACCCGCAGGAGTTATCGCAAAATTCGCCAAAGGTCTTATTCGGGGGACGATGGTTAGTTTGAAAGTTTAGCACTGTTACTGCGCACGCTGAAGCTTTCTGTTCGAACGTGGGAAATTAATTGTAATGTAACTTCCGAGGAATTACGATTGATTCTGCTGGAAGTTCCTGAACTACAGCATTTGTCGATTTGGTTCATTAAGGACAACTGCAAAACGAATGGACCGTGCCCGAGTTTACCGAACTTAAAACCGCTGGTGTTAACCAGGTCAACAAACAAATTCAACAAAACAATTTCAAACACTTCCGTAGGAATACGCCAAATTTACAGAGTCTTTCCATGCACTGTACTTCGTTCATCTGAATGACGTTAATGAAACCTATTTGCATTCTTTTCTTGAGCTAACGTTCCCAGTCCTAGAGGAGTTATGCATGGATGAAGATAGCTATATGATTATTGAAGAGTTAGCTCCAGGAAGCAGTAATAGTTTTTTTCAAAGGCACTAAAAGGCACGAGAGCATCAGAGATTAACATTGTCTCAACTACTAACATTGTCTTAACTACCAGCATGAAACATTCTATGATACGATCGGCACTGTAAATGATCTTAAATTCGCTGGGTTCGCCAAAAAATTGCCAGAAAACGTAGTGTTCAGTGTTAGCATTCCATTGCGGAGTGAAATAGTATTCATACATGTGCTTTATTCATGAATAGTGCCTTCAAACACATCAGCATCGTCACCTTTTCCACGGTATCCGACCCTGTGGTCGGTTTTTCTAACACATTATATGTCTGTAGCTGGTATAGTTGTCCATAGTTCGGAGTTCACCGGCTGTGGCCAACACTGACTGGAGTCTCCTACTTCATGCTGCACTGGGCTTCATTCGGGTATTCGCAACGACCCGAACGCTGGCTGTACTCGAGCCCGGCCGGGCAGTCCATGACGAAGCCCAAGCCACCGGTGCACTTCATGAACTTGCCACAGTTAGCCGAGTACGGCAGGTGGACCGGGCGCATCGGGTCGTCAGTACGGGGGCAACGAGAATCCGGGATGGCCACCACTGGCTTGTATTGCTGGTTCATGTTGTGCTGCTGCTGGTGCTGCTGCTGCTGGTGCTGCTGCTGCTGGCCGTTGACGTAATGGTTGTAACCGTAGTTGTAGTTGTCTGGGATCTTTATACCAGAAACGCCGTAGTTGTACTGGGCGCTAGCGCCAGCGATGGCACACAGGGTCAGCACGATGATTGCTAGACGGACACGCGTGGGGATAGCAGGATAGCAGGTTACACGGAAATCTTCGAAGAACTGCTCCCTTAACTTACCGTTCATGTTGGAGTTTGTCGTTCGTTTGATTGCCTGAGTTCTTTCACAAACCAGATTCGTAGACTACAGTGGCCATCCTAACGCCACTGGGTACCTTTTATACGACTTGCTTGCCAATTCCAGACTGCTGCTACCGAATAGTCAGAGGTTCAGATGCTTATTAGTTAGAATGTGTTTCGCTGTTCTCTGCGATTGCTATCGAATGCTTTTTTGACGATTGCCGACCGGCAGACGTGGTTCCGATGCCGTCGTCCTGTTTTCCAATTCGTTTTCTGCGGCGATCAATCGCCAAATCGTGTTTAATTATACTCGAAAGCTTTTACGCTTTTACTAGAGTAAAAGATAATTTGACATGTTTAGTGTTGCTCACTGCATCCTTCGCAAAGGCCGAGGGACGGCCGAGTTTCAAGGCACACGGCAGAGCAAGCTACAAGGCCACTCGTTAGAGATTAAACGCTCAGCAATCAACAGCCGTAACCAGGTTTAGGGCGAGTGTACGGGTGTACGCATATCAAATTGACCAGACTAAACGTGATTACCATAACTGGCCAACTGAAGGCAGCTATTGATGGTTATCTTGGGGCGGCTATCTGGTCGCTGTTATGCAACGGCGGCTAAAGGAGTTGTTTGTCTTATCATGCACCCACAGCCAAGTTCTCTTTTCGGACAAGATCTTTCGCGTATGATGTTGCGTTAGTTTGTCACCGTCGTCGCACAATCAGTCACAATCAGAGGAGGGTACAGAAATTATGCATCAACCGACAACGCGGAAAACCCATTACCGGGGCCGACAGTTCCTGGAATATGTGCTACGCCACGCTTGCCAGCGCGCCTCCTGGAAGAGTGCATCTCTCGTTGGGACAGAGCGCCCCAGGCCAAGTTCCAAGCATTAGGGCCACGTGCCTTATATAGGACTGAGCTTGTCGGGTTGACGTAACAATCGTTTCAGTGTACAACCGTCATAACCTGCAGTCAGCTGATTCGGCATCATGAGAGGTGAGCTAACTTTAGAGTAAAGATTTCGTCTTCACTTGGTTACGTTTCCTGTTTTTCCTGTAGCTCGTTATGGGCATGGAGCATGCCCCGTCTCCTTGATGGTGCTGTGCCTAGTGATCGGCCTCGAAGCGGCGGTGTATCTTGAGCAGCCAGTGTGGGAGGCTGACGTAGGCAGTCGCAATGCCGGTCCATTGCCTATCCAGCATTACGGAAGCTATTGGAACGCCCGGGAGCCACCCTATCAGGGTGGTCTTCCTAGCAACAAGCCCTGGTCTGGTGGACTTCCGCCGCTTCAGCAGCCTCAAGAGCAGTACCCCGTCAAGCAGAACGGTCCCAATCCGCCATTGCTTCAGGAAGCGTCGGAGATGAAAAATCCAAATTTTGAAGAATCCGATCTGGGGGGGTGGAATAATCGACTTCTGCTCCAGCAGTCACAGTGGCAGCCGGAATTGGTACCGCTCGTGCCAAACAGACAAGCGCCGCGACCACTGGCACCACAGCGACCGGCAGTGCACAATACTTTCGAAGGCCTGGAGAAACCGCGAGACCGTAACCAGCGGCAGCAGCAGCAGCAGCAGCAGCAGCAGCAGCAGCAGCAGCAGCAAATGTTGCAGCAACTGAAGCTAAAGCAACAAGAGGAGGCACTGCGCCGGGAGCAGGAAGAAAAGGCGTACCAGGCAGAGCAGGAGATGCAGGGGAGCAGGAAGAAAAGGCGTACCAGGCAGAGCAGGAGATGCAGCAGGAACGACAGCGCCAGGAGCAACGACTTAAGCAGCAGCAGCTGCTCCGGGAGCAGCAGGAACAGAAATGGCAGCTCGAGCAGCAGATGATGCTAAAACCGTCGGCACCGCGACCAGTCGTTCGTCCTCCGGCAGTGCGACCACCGGCACCGGTGCAAAATCGGTACCCTGAGACCTCCTACGGATCGGATGACGGAGACGAGGAGTACGGAGCGGAGGCATACCAGCAGCCGATCACCGAGGCGGATGCTCGCTGTCCACGGACCGATGATCCACTGAAGGCGGTCCACCTGGCGGCCAGGACCTGTACGAAGTTCAAGAAATGCTTCGGTGGCGTAGCGTACGAGATGAGCTGCCCGCCGGGGCTGGAGTTTGACCACAAGCGAAGCCGATGCGACTACCCGGGCATCGCCAAGTGTTCCGCACCGTGAAACCGTCGACGAAAATCAAATAAATACCAGGCACCATTTTAGTAGAGAATGCAAGCAAATCTTACAAACACTTTGTGGTTCTTTCGATAGATTACTGTAGAATAGGCTTCTTTGTTGTTGCGTTTTGGTTCGTTTCATCGAACGATTTTAAGTCGTATCTGAAGGCCACAGACATGACTGATTTTACTAGACTGGCTTTCCTGTACACAACTCATCACGGCAATCCTTGACCGACTTTAGTTTCCGGCTGTGTGCGCTCCTCTGCGTGTAGTACTCCGGCTTAGGACTTATGTGGCAGATCCATCGACAGGCGGTTTTTGTCAAGCAATCTTCGGTGACCAGTGACCAGTGAAATCTTCCAAATAACCGAGAGTCATTTGCTAGGAACGCTATTTATTTCACTACTCAAAATCTTCATTCTACACCACTGATATTGGAGGGTGCCCTGGTGGGGTATGCTCATTGGTCTCGTCGTGTTGGCCATATTGTTAAAACGGTGTACAAGTGTCAGCTGAACTGAATAAATACTTCTCTCTTAGGTCTAGCGCGCACCCCGCACACACACAGATACACACTTCTAGCGCCCGGCTCAGCTACCGCGGATCGTGCACTTGGCCACCTTCGGGTAGTCGCACCGATCGAACCGCACGCTCCAGTGCTGGCCGATCGGGCACTGGATCAAGAACGCCCGGCCGTAGAAGCACTTATAGAACTTGCCGCAGTCCCGTGGGTGCGTGAAGTGGATCGGCTCGCTCGGATCGTCCGTCGCCGGACAGCGGCCATCCACGACGCCGGCCACCATCTCCCGCTGCTCCGGGGTCCACTCGGCTGAATCGATCGGAAACTCGTCCTCCTCATCCTCGTAGTAGTCATCGTAGTAGGCTGACGCTTTGCCGACGCTTTTGCGCGATTTCTGCAGCGAGCACTGCGCGAACTGCGGGTAGTCGCAGCGGTTGATGCGCACCCCGAACTCCTGGCTCGGCGGACACTCGATCGTGTAGGCGCGGCCATCGAAACACTTCTGAAACTTGCGGCAATCGGTCGGATGGGCCAGATGAATCGGTCGGTACGGATCGTCGTACGTCGGGCAGCGAGCGTCCATGACGCCCGCACTGTAGCTGAACTCGGCCTTAGCCGGCCGAACGAATTGTTCCGGCTCCTTCTGCTCGGCTCCGGTCGGGTCCACGTCCTCAGAGCCATCTTGTCGGCCGCTGGCCTTGGCCTGCTCTTCGGCTCGCTTTGCGGTGCACCGAGCCAGGAACGGATAGTCGCAGCGGTTCAGTTCGCTGCCCCACTCTTGCCCCTCCGGACACTGGAGCTCGAAAGCACGGCCATCGAAACATTTGTAGAACTTGCGGCAATCGGTCGGGTTCGCCAGATGGGACGGATGGAAGGGGTCGTCGAACCGGGGACAGCGGACATCGGTGCTGCCCGCCTCGTACCGGAACTCGGCCGGCTCGGGCTGCGCGTAGCCCTGGCGGCACTTGGCAAACACCGGGTAGTCGCAGCGCTGAATCTGCTCGCCAAACTCCTGCCCGGGCGGGCAGGCGATCGTGAAGGCGCGCCCATTGAAACACTTCTGGAACTTGGAGCAGTCGTTCGCCACCGCCAGATGAACCGGGCTCATCGGGTTGTCGTACATTGGGCATCGCGCATCCGGAATGCCATCCTCGTACCGGAATGACTGCTGCGCACTGACACTGCAGAGCGCCACTGCCACCACCACCAGCAATGGCTGAAAAGCTGCGTGAAGGGATGGAATAAGAACCGAGAACGACGCCCCCTCGAAAGCGGATCACTTACCGTTCATTCTCAGAACTGGCTGGGCCACTGGGATGCTGGGTTGCTCCGAAGGATGTTTGCAGCGCGTGAGTCTGCTTACTCTCGCTCTCTCGCTCTCTCTCTCTCTCTCTGTCTCTCTGTGTAAGCTTCCCGTCTGCTGGCACTGAGGAATGATGCGTAGCGGTTCGGTGTGGGTCCGTTTTATAGTATACCGTCTGGGAATCCTACCGTCAACCGATATCAGGTGACTCATGGTGCTTCCCACAGTGATTGCTCTCGTTATCCTTCGATCGTCGATCGGATGGAATGCGGACCTTCCCGTCAGCACCGTCTGCGTGACCGGTGGTCAGTATCGGGTGTCGAGCGGTAAGTGCCGGTCCGCTCGCCGGTCATCCGCTACATCGAAATGGCATTTGCGGAGATCGTAGGTACCGTGATATCAGCGCACCTAACTGAATAGTGCTGTTCCGGGGTGGCTACATCTTCACCGTATCGCTAGCGTTGTCAACTGACCCCAGCCACCCAGGCCGGACGGACGGATGGTTGTGGTGATGGTCAACATGTACCCCGCTCTCTCGCTGTTTGTTGTGGTGTCTCTTCTGATGGCTATCTTCAATCAGTCGCTCCATTGGATACCGGAAGTGTTTTCACGTAGCCGCACGCAACCTTACACCACGTAATGGAGGTCTTTAGACTGGTCACCCAATTCCCCGATAAGCTGACCACAAGGTTGGTCATGGGACCCATGGTGGCCGTGATAGTGGCACTTGCTTCCGACCCACCGTAGTCCATTCATCAATTCCGAACGGGCTGCCAGAAGGATGTTTGGCGTCTTGGAATGTTCTCGAGAGGCGCTTCAAGTTTTAGTAATTGTGACTCAGCGTACATTTAACAACTAAATGAGACCATTTTAATAATGGAACAATTTGCCGATAGTCGACATTTGCTAGCAAGCATTAGTCATTGTTGTGCGTGTAATTGAATTCAACCGGTAATTGAATCAGTCCACCTCAAAACGTTCCCCTCAGTTCATGCAGTGCATCTTTACAGCCCGAAGTAAACCGCAAACTCCCAATAATTGAAAGTTACCGTCTCTGCTGCTTCTTCCATTTGGGGCCAATAATCGAAGTTTGTCCCAAATAGGCTGGGTCAAGCAGAGCAGGCCGAGCAGACTGACCCAAATGGAACAGACCAGTTCCAAAACCGCTGTCCGAAACAGTTTATTTATTTAACCTATATTTAACAGTTCTATTGTTTGCCACACCACCTCGTACTTTCTTTCATATCCCAGATACTACTAGAGCTAGAGATCACATAAAATGACCACGTAACTAATCACTCGACTACTGTAGTTGCTGTTGAACCAATATGTATTTCTCTCGTATTTTACAACTGTTACTGTCGGACTCGGTATGTTTGTGTTCGGTTTCTGTTTGCTTGTTCTATTTTACCTGTCTCTGATTTTTCTAGTCAGTGTGTATAACTGTTAATGCTTTGTCGTGTGTAAATTTCACAATCATTAAGGTATCATTATCTCTTTCTCTGACCAGTTCCAAATATCGTATCTTGTTTGTTATTTTAGTGTAGCGCTATCAAGCCTGTTTCCACCTCATCTTTCGCCCAATTGTCTACCTCAAATATTAACATTAATCCTGATACACGAACCGTCTCTGGGTTGCCTGTTTGTGTACACTGCTTCGATGCTTGGTAATAAATGTAGCACCCCGTTCTTAACATCTACTATGCTACACAACACGGGCCATTACCCGGCACCGTGAACAATAGCTAACGCAGGAGAGGGTGCGACGTGGCACATCCTGCCAGTCGGAGCAGAAACATCTTACCTGCGCCGTGCACTCCTGCACAAAGTGGCCACCGGAAGTGAAGAACAGTTGAAACCTGAAATTGAAACCAATACCCAGCCCTTTATTGGCTCCACTTTTAGGTCGCGCGTGTTCCGTGTTGGGGGTCTGATATTTGGAGATTCTTTCGGTTAATAAACTACGTCTAGAGTTTCTCTGTCATTCGCTGTCGGAAACAGACCGCAGCGAATGCAAGATTGCAGGGCTCTTTGGGAGTGTTGTAACGCTAGGATTAAGTAATTGGGCTCGTCGTGATTTGCGTGGTAGTATCGGTGGGGGTAACAGCATGGCATGGCGATAGGTTCGGAACGCAAGTGGGTAATGTTTGGGGAAAAGTGTAATCCTTCCTTCGTGTGCTTAGAACAACTCGCCGACATCGTTCGGGCTCGCACCGCCCGGTGGTAGCAGCTCGCTGGCCTCCAGTAACCCATCCCGGTTGGTGTCGACGAAGCGCTGCAAGATCGATTTGGCCAACGTCGGGTTGGTGGACATTTCGTTGGCGAACCACTCCAGGGGGAAGCTGAAACGGATCCACCCAGAAAGGATGATGATGGGTTTTGCCGGGGGCGATGAGAAAGAGTGTGTCTCACTCACCTGTTCTCCTGTTCGCTCACGATCAGCTGCTGCAGCGGATCGTTCGAATCGAGTCCGGCGAAGTCGTCGATCAGTTTGCCGAGCTCGTGCTTCTCGTCGGCCCAGCTAGCGGTCTCGTCGGCGCCGTGGTGTGCCGGGTGGCCGCTTCCGCCTCCGCCGTAGTTCACACCGATCGGTGCCCGGCGCTTACCGAAGCCTCGGGCCGTCATCATCTCCTGGTTGCGGAACGGGGCCCGGATGGAGCGCGGAATCTTGGAGGCCCTCGCCGCCAGGCTTGCCAGCTGACGGGCGGGTCCGGCTTCCGACGGCTGACAGCAGAGCATCACCGTAGCGAGTGCCACGAAAATCAGCACTTTGTAGATGGATATTTTCATAATCTGAAACGAAGCCAGATCGCAATCCTGTCACTGTGCTGACCCTGTTAAACGCCATCAACCCACGTAATCACTTCTCCGTAACCGTCAATTTGAAGCTCTTTTTCGAACCATTCGAGGATAAAATTGACACGCTCTCGTCGTGTGCCCATCAGTATTCAATCGTCACGGACGACCTCTTTGTGAGGTTTTCAATTTATTTCATTTATAGCTTTCGTTTACCCCCGCTGATAGAGCTGTCAGCGCAGCTGGCCGTGGTTCGAATCCCGGGATCGGTTGTAACTCAACCGGCCATGGTTTCGATTCCCGATACCGGCGTGACAGGGGGGTTGGCGCGGGGCTAACAATCCCGTCCGTAAAAAATTAAAAGTTACAGAAGAGCATCAGAGATTAGCATTGTCTCTGGTGCCAGGCCAAGACTGCTCAGCGGTTGTAGCGCCAAAAAAGAAGAAGAAGAAGAGCTTTCGTTTACATTCGAGTGCCTGTGTGAGGGGTGGTTTTCAGATACATCTTCTTCAAGGAGCCGCAAAGCGACACACACTCCAAAGGTCTCCAACAGCTCTGTGTATGAAATTTATCAATAAATATTTATTGCTCGCGGCTCTGTGGAACCGTCCTCAGTCTCAAGGGCCCGTCCGATCTGCGCCCAAGGATATCGCGGCCGCCTTTAACGCCATCAATCTACCATTACCCCCCAATCAATGCCTTCCGTCAGTGTGATGATTGTTTTTTCGCGAGCTACTTCGATTGTTTTTACAATAAGATTATGGTTTGACTTCCACCGCACAGTCAGTGACTGAAGACAGTGTGATGTGAATCCTTCGCGGCAAGACCGACCGACCGACCGGAAGCAAGGCGTCGAGTAAGAGTGTCGCTTGGAGTCGCGTATTGCTAAGGCAACAGAAGGACAGGGCGCTTCTGATTTGCTTCTTCGTATGACTCACAGCGACTTCTACGTCATGTCAAGTTTTGATTGAAATCGTTCGGCGCTTCCTCATATTGGAACCCAGAAGCTATAGGAGTCGCGAGACGTAATTCAACACTGATCACGACACGTACCCGGTTGCATCTGGGAAAAATCCGGTTGGGAGTGAATGCGGTTTGAATCCGTCGCGAAATGGCGAACAAGAGTGAAGAACCGTCAACCGTCAAGAGTTGGCAAGCTATTGACCGGTGTACTGCTCGGTGTCGGTTCGATTTACACACGATTTTCACTGATCCGTTGAGAAAAGGGTATGCATTTCTCGTTATATGCATTTCTCCTATGGAGGAACTAGATTCGATTTTCGGTACGGTACACAGAGAGACTTAGGCACAATATTCTGGCAGCCTGATGTAACCGTTAAATTGATCAACAAAATTGAAAAGAGTGTCACGGCCATTCTGTGCCCTATCAACAGTAGTTTAATCTTCGTTACACGTTTCACATGTTTTGGCACAGCCACCGTAACCAACCGTAGACGTTGGTCGGTGCCAAGCGGTTATTGGTGCTTTTTGCAAAAAAATTGTTTCAAAAACTTCACTCAATTTTCCAACCTACGTTCGACTCCGGCTTGGCCGGAGCCTCGAGTGGCGAGACTCACCCGAACTATAAACTCAACGAGTCATCGTGCGCGAGGCCAGTCACAAAATATCGCTTACACTACCGACCGGTCGACCGGCCGGTCGGCCTCGTCGTCATCGGATACTTTTCTGCCGATCCGGAGCGCCATGAAAGTTTGCCGCAGTGTTTCACGGACATTCACTAATAATGTAATGTTGTTTCGAGGCAAATAGTTAACCGGAAGCGAAACCATCAAACGACCAACTTCGGCCCGGCGTCGGAGTCGATCGGAAACGGAGCGAAAACCGGCAAGCTTCCGGGTTCGGAAATGGGCAGTTGGAAAGTTATTTTTACGCTGAGCTTAAATACGGGTCATACGGTTATGCCGAGTAAGTAAGCACTTTCGAATTGAATGTAATTGGTATCGGACCAGTTCGTCGGTTGATCGGTTCAGAGCACTCGAACTACCCACATGCTGGTGCCGGTTAAAAAGCAAAACAATATTTACGGTGCAGGTGTTGTTCCCAAGTTAACCGTGCAGAAAATGTGGGCTACCGGCACATTCTATTGAGTCGGTGGAGGGTTAAAATTAATTTCCTACGCGGTGTAGGATGTGTGGCTTCGGATAGGCCAGCTTCTCGATGCCAGTGCCATGCTGCACACGGCTGCATGGAAAGAAGGCTCTGTCACAGTCTCAATATGCCCTCTCTGGTCGATTACTACCGGACGGTACCCGGTTGCTGTAAGTTGTGCTTACACTGTAATTAAGTTGCCGATCGCTTCAAACGACTTTTGGGGTCTGTTGGCCTAGATGCCTAGATGCCTCGTCCATCGATAGGATGCATCGGTGAATGTGCCATTCTGGTTAATTTTCGTCTTTTACTACGACTTGCCCAACATAGTCGCAAGTTTGTAATGGAGTTGGAGTTGGGCGTCCTGGTGAAGACTAAACATTCCATAGCTTCAAAACTTTACGCTATTAATCTGGTGATGAAAGATGGAACCAAACATTGACTAAGCTCCTGCTGGTTGCATCCGGGTGCATCGTGCAGGAGTTCATTTAATTGAATCCGTAAGAAGTTTATCTATATGCCAATGAGGTAGTAACACATTGAGCAAATTGTATGGTCTCTTTTCATGCAGTAGTTATGGATTTGCTTCGAGTACAATTTCAGTTTTACGTTTACGTTTAATAAGTAACTAGTTTTAACTAGTCAATGAATATCCTTTAAATACGCGTTGTATATTTTATTTGTGCAAGAACGGCTTGCATAACTTCTGGCACAAAAGTGCCGGCGTTGTGGCGTTAACTTCAAAATTTGTACAAATTCTTAAACAAACGTATTTCTCCTCGCGCTTTATAACAATTTGGTGCCTTCCCTATCCTAAAACATAGTTAACTCCCGCATGCATATGTAAGTCCGGCCGAATTTGCCTGCCGTACACTTACCGCCGGGAGGGCCCATAAATAATCGTTACATTTTGCCCCGGAAACCCCCAGAAAGAAAGTGGGGAACCATAAACCAGTAACTCGTACCATGATGTCTTACACGGCGTTTTCTCCTGGGAGTAGGTGCCAGAGTGGGGTCCACAATTGAAATATGGCATCGCGCCAGCAGCGTGGTCATCCTCGTCGCAAGATAGAGTCTGTAGACGACAGCCGCGTCACATTCGCTAACAGCTAGGGCTTTGTTGAAGTTTCCTCGAACCGAGCCCATCATCGTAAAGGGAGCGTTTCGGGACAGAGTCGATGCCATTTCATCACCAAAAGCATCGCTCGGCAGTGTTCCGTGTGTGGCTCCGGCTAATGATGGATAAACACTGGGCGCCTTTTTCTTTTGGCTGATTGAATCAACCGCTTCAATGTGATTCCATAATTTGCTGTGTCAATATTTACGCTGCGCGATAAGCGGTCACGATATCCACTGTGGGCATTGGGCAAACATCTTTCACACATCTGCCTGTGGTTCCGTGAATGAACTCTGAACCACCGTACGTCCGGGACGTAGGAGGTTCACTGTGCGTGGTAACGAAATCGTCACCAGCCGCGTGAATGTGTTTACGAATGATCTATTGGTTCGCCACCCGGTGGTGGTCCCTGGTGGTTGCCACGACGATGATACGTCATCGATGCCCGAGCCTGACAACAAACTTTTCTCCCAAAACTTCGAAGCGTCCTTCTAAGTTCGGCTTCTCTCTGGGCGTAATTGATCCCATTTTCGTGCCAATTCTCCATTGTTGTTGTTCCTGTTGTTGTTGTAACCAGCAAAGCAAAGGGTTTCTCGGACGACCAACAGGTGTCCCCAGTACGGGTATGGCTGTGGGGCACCAACGGTGATCAATCTTCACCACTGTCATACCTTCTGGCCTTGCGGATACTATTGTGCTGTTTGTGATGCCGCTGGATGCCGCATTCGAAACAGGATCCATAGTAAAAGTCAATTTTTTGGGGAGTGTTTGGCTATTTGTTACGATGACGGTAACACTTTGAACGAAAGGAACCGAACATGAGAACAAAATAAGGAAGACACACGGTGGTACACTTTAACTTTTCGTTAAGAAAAAAACCGTTTAAAGAATGCTCCGGTATCGGTCTGGGGAGTAGAGTGTCTTGTTTGGGAATGCTGTTCCGTTCCTGGTTGGTTCAAGTGGGCTGGGAAAGCACCGCCAACCGTTTCGCGCGGCCTTCGGCATTTAACCGGCGCCAGCCATACGGCATGTCTTCGGTTTGCCGTTGCGCTGAAGCGCCTTTTGGAAACATTCTCGGTATTTAGCGATGAGCAGCTAGCTTTAAGTGTCCTGTAATTGTGATAATAGGCCGAGGAACAGACGGCGAGCGCCTTTCCGGCAAGTGGGGTGAAGCCGAGGGCCACAAGGGCTTCATTGTTGCGTTCAGATCTGGCAGAAGGTTCTAGCATTGTGTGTCTATGTATGCGGCCGGATGCGTGGTGATTGCGGCAATGGTCGTAGGCGTTCTAGCATGTTCTTTTGAAGTTTCCGTGTATTCTCTGACAATGGCGTCCATTGTCCGTGAGCGACATTTTTACTTAGCTTTCGTGGTTGAGGGCGAAAAAATTCCATACCTTTTCTCATAATTATAAAAAAAAAAAATGGGTTTTGTAAAGGCAATATTCAAACACAAAAACAAAACAAGAACCAAACACAACCAGGCGTCTCCATCACAGTAAGATTGCAAACTTTAATGTATTGCAAAAAATGTGCATTCCGATGCTTCCGAGGTTCCTATTTTAATAACGTACACCATTAAGCAGGAGTTGACAAATATTCGAACATCGAATTGCATTAACCAATGAGACGACAACCATGCGCCTCCATCGCCGTGACGAGGCGTCTCCATTCCGACCAACCAAGCGCCTCCATCTCAGATAAGCTGTTAATCAGTTTCAAATTGTTGCCATGTTGCTGTTGCTGGTGCATGCAATCGGTAGAAACCGGATACCGGGGAGTCTATCAACGGCGGTGTTGTGTCTTTACGGCACACAGCATAAACCGAACTGCCAGCGTGCCGGCATAACGCCGGGGACGCCTTCATAGCCGCCAGGCAGTCCCTGAAATGTAGGCCACTCAACTGTTGAACAAACTTCTTGCAAGATCTTCAACGACAATACGCCGACAATCTTCTACGGGCATGCAGCGAAGACGGCGCACTCTGGACGGTGAACGTTCACATCGCCTCGGTTTGACTGGCTGGTGTCTTGGTGGCGCACAACAGGGACGAGTTGGCCCCCACAACAAGCCAACAACAGGTACTTTTAATACCACCGGCATGTCCGAGTATGAATACGAGCGTGGAGTAGTTGCCGTTGCTTGCAGGTTTGTTTATGTTGCTCCGTCAACAACTTGTAATTTTTCTCTGGAGAAACATGAGACAAACATTGATTGCGGTGAACACAGCCGGGCAAGTTTGCGCCATTGAAATGGGCCGAACGTGAGCTATTTGCTAGTAGTTTCGCTGATTACCCTATGATTATGTTTTCCTTTGTGAACGTTTGTTGACCCGATTGCCTCATTCTTGGTGGTGTACTTTTCCACTCACAAGTTTCATACTAACTAAATGGATTCTATATGGGATCGTTATGGCTTTGTTCAAATTATTTGACAATTTTTCCTAAATCTCAGCACAGAGAAATGGTGAAATGATCCATGAAGTAGCACTTTTTGCATACCGATCCGCAGCAGTCGGGTGCTTTAACGGTTGCCAACGGAGATGATTGATTTATTGGTTGACAGCGTACAGTGGCTTTTTGTGTCTCTTAATTCACCACTTCTCCGTAGCTGACGTACGCGATCCGAAACGTCAGCGGGAAAATAAAATGAACGCGATCTGAAACCAATTGAGCATTAAATCTTGTTGGGCCAAATCGATACACTGCGCGTGTAGTGATTAATAAATATCGATGAGTTTTCAAATAATCAGCATCGGTGATTGTCATCAACCTTTATTTTCACCCCACAATGATTTTTCAACCTTTGTTTGACTTTTGAAATTAAAAAAATGCCATCTAATTTTCCTCGTATTCTTCGGGGTACGTCATGTAAATCGTTTTCGGACCAAAACCAAACAAAAAAGTCTTTAGTACCACTCGGTATCTTGCACTGGGGGTTGGGGGGGGCCATCGTAATCACACTAGCCACCGATGGTCAAAAGTGGTTTTTCTACTATGCAGACCACGGACTGGGTTTCTATCTATGTTTCTATCTATTCATGCTCATTAGAAGCGCACTCGGAACCCCTACACGAAGGGGCCACCTTCGGATGGGATGGTTGCTGACTTCCCGTTGCTACAAGATTAAGTCCGGAGTCGGGTTAAACGAGCGATAAGAGTTCTGTATGTTGGGGAAAAATTAATGCTTTAGATTGCTGTTTGTGTCCACCATACTCCACGAGAGGTGCGCCCGAAGAGGTAACCGATGCTAACGATGATTTATTACTGTTGCAATGAATAGTCGGTCGGTCGAGGTGATTATGCAGTCAAGAGCTCCGTGTGAAGCTACCGAGTGTGGCCAATGAGAGATTTGTTGAAAAGACGTGCAACGTACGTGCGTTAAGTTAATAAGTCACTCCCAGGACTAGAAAATTACATCTCACTCAGCTGATGTCTCTACTCTTCGGTAGACGATAGACGGTCTAATGAAAGGTTAGCACACCAGACGATCTCCTGGAATATTAATTCAATGCAAGCTCTCTTCAACCGATCGGCAACACTGAATTAAATTAGAACATTTATTTTTCATAATTGAAAGAGTATCCTGTCCTATCGTTCGAAAAGGAAGGTTTTTAACTGTGAATGAACTAATGCTGTGTAATTGCTTATTTTACAACACGACACACGCGATTCGCTATGAATTCAGGAAATTCCACTTTTCCTATATTCTACCTAACACCCGGTTGCCCACGTCTGCACGGTTTGGTTAAATAATGAAATGGCAAGTCAACATAATATGCGTGGCCGAAGAAACCCGCAAATTGAGAATTCCATTTGACTAACCGCGAAACGGAGGTTTCACCCCCGTAACGTGGGTGCTTCGAAAACCACCGCCGGGTTCCGCAGAGCAACGTGTGCCGAACTGTCGTCAAAATCATCGGGCATAACCCGCTCTCCGACGGTGGCACGTTGACCGATCGTCGCTCCCGTCCCGAAGGTTGTAGCTTACCCATGTGGGAAGCCTCTCGGTTGGGTTTTGGGAAAACTCGCATCATCCTATTTGCCGTTGCTCACCAGCAGAAAGCAAAGTACATGCCGCGTATCGCGCCAAGTGGTCGGAAAGTATTTTTGATACATTTTCTATTAACCACGAACCACGTTCTAGCAACGTTTGTGGTGGGTGTTTATGGAAAAGTAAAATTTCTGTCAACATTCTCGTTTTCGATTTTTCTTACTGCTTGGCACCCGGAGCCGACGAAGGAACCGCGTTCGGGGGCCGGAAAGGATGCCGGAATGTTTAGGTTTCACTTTCTGGAGAGAAATGAGGGGAGAGAGGCGTACAAAAACAGACGAGAACTTATCCTTCAGATATTGCTGAAAGTCATTCATTTGTTTGCTGCTCACACATCCAATATAAGGACTGCAAAAGAGACGTACATGGTACGTTTATTCTATTTATTTTCCACAATACTGTTACGGATACGCACGGATTCGACGAAGTAGGAATCGATAGGGCCATCAGCATCAGTTCAGCCCGAAAATGGAAACATTCCGCTTCCAAAACGGTTCCAATTTTAAGGTGAAGGCCACAGCAGCAACAGGTGTGGCTTCCGCAGTGTTTGATGTCGAACCAAAGTAACTGTTGTTTGATACGCCATGCGCAAAATTGAAGTTTGTATTCTAAAAAAAAGGCCGAAACGAAGAGTTAATCAAAATTTGTATCGACGACTTTACTTTATGAGCTCGAGGCTTCCAGCGTTGTGGATGGACCAGCGTCACAGCTCCATTATTTATGAATGATTCAAGCGAAAGATTTTTAGAAAATTAACTCCAGCACTAATGAGAAGCAACAGGTGTAGGCAAACGAGGCCACATCAAACCCCGTCCAGGGGCCGCGCGGGCCGTCCAATATTGCCCTTTGGAGATGTCCATCATTGCTCGGCATACCGTCCAGGTACATGACATTCATTGGGACGGAAAACATAGAAAAAACAGAACCATCAGAGTACATTCTTGGAGGGCATACAATTAATTTTGCTTTCAACGAAAAACATCAAAGTGTGCCGTGATAGGCAGGCCTAAGCAATGAAGGGCTTAAGTGATCTCCGCCTTCATTCACGTAGCTTTTAATTATTCAAGTTGAGCAGAACGAAAACGGGTTTAAAATGGTCCCACACATTTTACAATGGAGCGTTTCTTACGTCTGTCTAACTTTTTCATATAAATTGTTACACAAAAAGAATACATGTTTGAGCCAAAGATGATTACTTAAGGCACTTCAGCGGTGTGAGTATCTGATGCTCCCTTCGAATCATTGGGGTCATTTTCACTGTCCTGCCTACGTCTTCCGTCCCACTGCCAGGCTAGTTGCAAAGTGAAATAGCCTCAAGCTAAAACTCTCACGGAAAACGGCAGCCATTTAGTGATTTAAAGGCCACTTGGTGGTATTTACCAAGAAATTAGCCGGAACAACCCGGGCGAGCGAAGTTGGTTTGGTTAATTGAGGCCCGAGGTTGGGAAGCCACTCCCGAAGCAGCCAGTGTGGATCCAAGTATGCTGTGTGTGAAAAACTTTACTCTCGACGAGCGTCCCACGTGAATCTATGGTACAGTGGCTCGAAGATTATTAAACCGCGTATGGCTCCTGTTCTATGAGTTACGGTCAATTATTGAACCATTCCGGTGCGTTGAAGAGTGTGCGGTGTGTGTTCCACTCCGCTCTCGGGACGGCGTTGAGGGGTCCATCGATACAATCGCCGACGACTGGCTATTATCCTTCAGGGAGTACGCAGTATCTACATTTCATGGTTTGGTGAGTCAATTTCAAGCACGGCCATAAATGTTCTAACCAACCACAAATGGCCACCGTACGGTGCCACTTTACATCCTGCTGCATGCACGGTTCTAATCTGGTTTCATTTTCGAACGAAATCCCGTCAAGTACTAGCCAGCAGGATGCTCGACGGTGAGCAGAGCAACAATAAATCTTCTCGATGTCAGACTTCCGTGATTCGAGCGGAGGGACACCGCCATCCGGTAGGAGCACCGTCCCTGCCGGACCAGCATTTAACCGGACCTCAATCTGTGTCCTCCGAGTTCTGCTTTCCGTCCCGGCACAGGATTAAGTATTTAATACAAATACTCCCCCGGCGGCACAATGCGTCACAAATCGTCCGGGCGATCCGGGAAGGACTTCCGTGCTTTATTTGCAGAGGCAGAGTAAATTCTCTCGAGGAGGCTCTCAGGAGGCCCCCATTCTTGCATTCTGGCCTCCAGTGGCCGAAATGGGACGTCGACACCGTCGCGGCTGTGCAGGTAGGTAGGTGTTTTTGCTTTCATTCTCACAACGCTGGCTAATGTCTCATGTTACGCAGGATGTACACGTAAATACCGGGCGTATGATTACGGTTCACGGGAGTTGTTAAAGGTCGACAAATGGTGGTTTAGGGGTGAACCCAACCAACACACACACACAGGCTTCGTAATCGTAGAAGAACCGTGTCGGATTAACAAGAAGGCAATGTGCTAAACAGTTGAGGTGCTATGAAATTAAATCATTGTTACGTCGCAGCTATTGTTCTAACGGCACGATGGGCCGCTGAATGGTTGACACGTGAAAAAGAACTGTAAAATTCCTAAAAACTAAAACTCATGTCGTTGTAGCAATTAGAACCGTCCTTTTATGGTATAATGACGGTAAGTCGAAACGGAGGTATTAAAAACCATTTCAAAAGTATTTTGTCAACAAACGGCGGTTCATTTTGCCGGATTATCGCCCCTTCGGGTGTACACGGTGCACACACGGCACGTTAAAAAGGCAAACTGGCAACCCTCTCGTTACGGAGCGCCAACCTGCGATTGTTGCGGCCGTTACAGAATGACACATTATTACTTTTTTCTGTTAAATAGTTTTGTGCCCTATTGTTGTAGCGAAGCTGCTCGCTGGCATAACTAGCCCAGGAGCCAGGGGTGCGTTAAGACTAACTTTTCGTGCTACCCCCTTGGCAATTCCTTTTCAGTCCGATGCACTCCTATCCTAAGGCAGGACACAATAAGCTTTTTTGTTCAGTTCCACTATTACGTTTGCTATACAAAAGCCGTACGATTTAGCATAATGGAGCGGTGTACCGGGTGGAAAATTATCTTTTTGAATAACACAGTTCGCAAACGATCGTCGAAGCAACAAAAACCTATGCTCATTTATTTCAGTTTTTGGGAAACCTTTTTATTAGAATAACTCTGTTGCCCCTGCAGTTGTTTTCTCTGCCCGAAAAGTAAACCAAATAGATGCTTTCACTTCCTCAAAGTCACACAGTTCCTAAATAAACAAATGGTGACGTTATTCTTTCGTCCTTCCACGAGGTTCTTCAAGAAAAGAGGAACCATTTCTTTCCATTTCCGCTGCATATCTGTCTTGTTGATTCGCGGCATTCGTTGGCTTCCGGATTCCACATTCCGGCGGTCCACATTGGGAACGAAAATGATTTCAATTAAACTGTAACCACTAAGCACGGGACACTGAAATCGGCAGCAAGTCCTGTTGTGCGTCGAGTGTGAATTTCTGTTAAATATTTGGGGAATTTCTTAAACATTTTACAGAAAGTTACACAACAAAGGGTTTAAAAAATATCAAATCAACAACGAACTACGGTTGAACACTATTATTATTATGCGATTGTTCAAGTCGAAATGGAATAAATATTCATTTAGTATCGTTTGGGCTTCTGTATCCTTTTTCGGGTTCTATCAAACCGCTGAGAAAACAAACCAAAGCCTCAACCGAACCAGGTACGTGATGAAATGTGTCGCTAGGTTGGTGTTTGTTCAAATTGAGCTGAAAAAATAGAGGATTTGAATGTTTTGGGCATATCGCAGAATACAGAGGAACGCAAGGACACAGCAAACAGATAAGCTATCGGTAGTGGATGGCCAGGAGCTAGGTACATCGACCGAATAATAGTCGAACACGTACCCTCGAAAAATAAGAAACCTTTCCAGGAACTATTAGTCAAGATTTGGCAAAGTTCTCGTCCGCAAAGCAGTACCTTGTGAGCTACAGTTACGTCGATACAACATAAATCAGTTTATACGCTCTCAGGTTCACTATTGAAAAATGCAATACAAACCACAAAAAGGCCAATCAAAATTCGTAAGATAATGTATGCCAGTTATCCATCAGACGGCATCAGACAACTCGATCGACCGACCGTCGGTGTTGATCCTCGGTGCTCGGCCGGTTCGTGCATCATAAATCAGTGCAATCAGTGCAGCGCTCACATCGTACAATCAGCGCAAAGGGCGCTCCGGCACTTACCTCCATGGTCCTGTCCTGTCGATGTTCGCAACCTACCCGAAGCGAGTGGAGAGATGGGCGCAGACCAATGATCAACCGTCGAACAAAAGGTAGCCTTTTCGAGTCACTCACTCCGTTAGTGTTCCTGTTTTCGGCACGTTACCCGTTGGTGAACTTTGTGAAACACGTTTTTACCGCTACCCTCCGAAGTGGTCGCCGCTAGATTTGTGGGATCATTTTGTGCATCCGTTCTGGGTATGCGGGAGATACTTTTTTTTATTTTCAAGGGTTGCTTTTAAAGATGATGAACGGTGGTTGCCTGGTGCTGGGAATTTTAGAAAATAGGATAAGGCTGTGTGGCTCACGGGGCGTCTTTCGCGAGATCGTAATTTATGTTTCGCCGTATTGCACCTTTATCGACGAGGGCTCTAGCCTTCTAGCGTACAATGAGAAATTTATTCATGAGTGCAAGGTTTGCAAATCCTGTCCAGGGATCACCTGCTTACGGGGCTAGCGGCAGCGAGTTAAGCAATAAAAGCAAGCGTCGTTGTTGTGCTAGCCTCTAACAGCAATTAATCATCTGCCGGTGCTCATGCTCCGAGTGCAGGTGCATCATTATTATGCACGTTAAAGAAACTAGCCTTCTGCACTATCTAAAAGGGCTCACTTCCGGTGCACCCCGTATGGAAATCACTAGATTTGCGTTTCGCTTGGCACACGATCGTCTCGCCGACCGGCCAGGAGGTGGATTAATAAAAGCAAAACCTTTCCTTTTTAATCACTCATTTGTTTTGCGTCTCCTTTATGCAACCCGGCATAGAATTTCTGAAGCGCTCTGAAGAGGTCGGCTTTTAAAAGAAGCAGTTTTAGGGGGTAACAAAAAAAACAGGAAGTTCGAATTGAAAGGCGTACAGCGCCGTCGGTGTAAGCCTCCGCGGGCCAAAGAAACAATTGTCGATGTTGCATTCTTGTTGCATTTAAGCAAATGAATGCGCGTAGAAAGCTTTGCACGAGCCACGTGCCACGTGGTGGCCACATTGCACTCGTTCATTTGCAGCTGACATTCCGGTTGCAGAGCCAAAAGGACATTTCTTTGATTTGTTTCTAGTTTTTGTCTACCCCCTTTCCACGTCACATCAGTAAACGTGTAGCCAGCTAGAACGGGGCCTCGTTCTGGTTGGCCTGGCGTGGCACGCAACAAACGGCAGAAAAGTGCCGAGTGCCGATCACTTTCGAGCCGGCACCCGGTACGAACACTGGCCGACTGTTGGAAAGTCTGTATGGTACACTGCGCACAAGGAAGAGAACTCATGAACCAGACCGAACCATACCTGACTCACTACAAAACACGGCACAGAACACTATTGCTTCACTTGAGCCCGTCCGCTGCGTTGGACCAACCGTCGACGAATGTTACGCCATCGTGAAGATCACTTCCTTTTATTGCTGCTGCTGCTGCTGCTGTTGCTGCTGATGCTGGGCTGCGTTAGGCTACGCACCGGAAGACGCGAGCGTGTGGGTAGGCCCCGAAGCCGGCACCAGCTCCGAACGAAGACCGACCGGTGCGTATCCTTCCCATCCTCAACGCGACGATGATTGAGTGAACGTGTTCGCGAAGAAAGCTCGCAGCCGGTTCACTCCGAAGCTTCGACGAATGAACATCCGGACCGCGCGTTTGCTGCATCCGCGGGGCTTTCGAAAGGCCGAAAACTTCCGTCAACTATCTGCATATTTGCACAGCAAAACATGCTAAACGATTCCGGCACCCGGAGCCAGCCAGGTGGCCGTTACTTTACAGAATGGATGCAGGTCGCGACCGGGCGGCTGCTGCGTACTTGCTGGTGGTGCCCTTGCATTGTTGGCCAAATGGCCAAATTGACTCTCATTCCCGTTCCTGGTGAGCTAGCCTGGGTGTTTTGTTGGACCACGGTGTGTTATTTTCGAATATGGAATACTTAAACCGTGGGACAGCCCTTTGAAGGTGTTCTATGTTTAGACACGGCTCCGACTCCGGGCAATTCGCTTCGCTCTTTCCCGTTGCAAGCCATTTTAATGCGTATCCGAAAAGCGGACGATGCCGTCGGTAAGGATAGCAAGACGATTTCGTATGTTTCCATCTGTGCCCTTTGGCAATCCGTGGTGCGGGCCGGCCACGGTACGGTTTCTCGGTCTGCATCAAAGCACACAACACACGATTGTTCACCAAAAGCACCACAAGGTGTGTGCGTGTATGAGCCATTGTTGGCGTTTCAGAATTTTTGCGACGGATTTCGGATTCGCTAGCGAATTGCTTTTTCATACAGTTGGTCCGCATTTTTGGGTGGGTTAAAAGGGGAAGCCATGGTGCCAACTTTTGCGCAGGTTTTTAATGGACAAAAAAGGTGCAGTGCGCAATCTACACCACTCCTTGGGGCATATGAACGATGGGACCGAGTGACGAATTTTTGACACTTTTTGCTGGACACACGCCGTTCGATGCAAATTTGCAACGAAGGGAAAACGCCATCGGCTTCCATTGGGCCATTGGAACGTACTCGGCACTCGAAGGGTTTGCATTGTTACAAAATAGCCAGTTAATGTCACTTTTGAAGACATATTTTTGCCTCTCCGGCGACCCCAAGAGTGGTTCTATCCGTTACCGGAAGTTTCTCCAAGTCCACGCGTGACGTAGAATGGAATGAACCACCCGAACAGGATGGGTTCATCCAGCGATTCGGGAGGTTCATTGCTCTCCCACTTCAAACAAAGCTTCGGACGGGAATTCGAATTCCGACGTGATGGTCCGCGATTGAGTAACGTTCACGGCCACAAGTTTCGCGGACAGCCAGCCAGCGTTAATTAATAAGCGAGCATTAATCAATTCCCCAACAAGATAATCCTACCCCGTGGCCCGGGAAGGAAGCGAAAAATCCTGGGGCGGTTCAATGGTGAGCGTTTAAGTCTGACAAACGTACACCACGTTGCCGCTGGCACAGTCTGCGTGCGTGCGTGCAAAAATCACACCAAACACATTCCGAACACCGGTCATACCGGAACAGGAGGCAGAGCGAACGACCACCGACGTGAGCAGTTAATCCCTTCAACCAAACAATAGATTATTGACAGGAAACGGCGGCACGGAGCGGAGCCTACCGTTGGTGGGAATGATTAGAAACGACAATTGACACGCCGATTATGAGGTGTCGAGAAATTAAGATTGGCCACCGGCCATCGATTTGATGAATAAAGTTTCCGGCTGCCCAAGTGATCTTTCGGGCCAAAGAAGGGCGCCATCGCGGAACGAGCTTGTCTGTAAGATTTCCCGACCGGAGTAGAAAGCTCGAACCACGGTACACTTCACACGGTCATGGTACGGGAGTGCAGTTGCACAAAACGAATACCGCGGTATTCCGCGAAATTCGGTTGGTAATTGACAAAAACCGTCTGCATCGGCGTCTCTGAGAACTTTCGAGCAAGTGCTTTGAAGTAGTTTCCACGGAACTCTGGAGTGTGGTGCTTGGTTTAAAGGAATTGACAGTTTTTGCATCGAAAAAGAATTGAAATAAATCGCTGAGTAGGTTCTTGGAAACGCGTTTCTGAAGTAGAACCACCAGAACCGGAAGTAAGTTGGGACAAATCGTTCAACTCTGGACACCTTTGGGGATTTAGACGACACGCTCCATAGGGACGTCTGTGACCTTGCTTCCGGGCACTAGCAATGAAGAGTTCTGAATTACACAGACAGACAGCATTCTAATTCGTGTTTGACGTAGACCTCTAACCTGCACTCCAAAAACGCCTGGAAAATCTTGTCCGTGAATTGTAACTGTTTTTTATCTTGCACTCATGGTGTCGGCCACACTCTCTGGAGCTAATCTGAAGGAAGATGCTGTCCCATAGTGGTAAGCAAATTAACTTTAACTATCGTCGGCTACACCCTCGGGGTTGCAAGGCTGATTTATGTTCTTATTCCCTCGGATCGCCGGATCGGTCTCGACGCCGTGCCGATCCGATTGGCGGCCGACCGTTTATGGTTTGCTGTTGCTCGGCATTGCCGAGATTACTTACGTTATTAGTCGACACCCCGTACTCATTAGCACTGCGACATGTATGACGCCATGCTGGTCGGTCGGCCGGAGGTTGGACTCTTCCTTTTGAAACCGGTGCCGGGATTCACCCTGCCCCCGAAAACCCCAAACTTCGGCCGGCCCTGCCCCAGCTCAGCAACAATAGGGATAAAACAGGACACCGTCCCTCAGCCCATCGTACGACGTTCCGGTTCCGGGCATAAATCTCGCCCCCTTACATGTGACAGAAAAAAGCCATTTCTATTTCCACGCCTCGCCCCGTTCCCTCGTGGGCGGTGTTCAGTCATTGTTGCAGGAAGTGTTGCACTTGGCGCAGCAAATGCAAATGAGAGAGAGAGAGAAAGTAAAGCTGGTTTTAGTTTTTTAGTCGCCCCGTCGCACGCCATCACGGGTTCACCAACTTCTTAATGCAACACCGTTGAAGCAATCCTCGGGGTGCGGCACGCAAAAAAGGCCAACCGGTGCGACGGGATGGGTCAGGGATGTCAGGGAAGGTCTTATTGTTTTGTTACTGTTTGCTGGGGTTTGCCGGGGAGTGCACCGTGTTAGTCGAGGACATCTTGCTTGAATCCTCTCGCTCTCTCTCCATCCCAAACGGTCGTCAGCGGCGCTTTGCTGTAACTTTGGCACTAATTGTTACGCTAAACTTGTTCAAAAGTCTTATAATATCTTTCGAAACTGCGTAATTTTTGCTCAGAGGCATTAAAATTAAGTGCATTTCAGCGTTCGTTACGGGCACGTCGTGCTCTCCTCGTTCTGAGTTGAGCTTTATTTTCGGGGCATTGTTTTTTTTTATTTTCACAAAATGTATAAAATGTACAATTTTTCTCACAACATACTGTACTATCCCACATCCTCGGCCAATTCAGATGCAAACAAACGGGCATCGATTTATGTTAATCAAGTGATACGCAAATTTTGACAAATCGTCACCGTGCCGGAAGACAGGCGCTCGTGTGCGGTTTGGCTGCAATCCTTTCGCGGAACAGTTTCAACGTTGTGCGTTCGGCAAGGGCGTCCTGTTGCCGGCCCAAGCGAATAGTCTATTTTGTCTTAATAAAAACGGCGTGTGTGTGCATACATTTTTCATGCCGTTGGTGACACGCGTGTCGCAATCCATCATGGTAAGTTTGAGACTGACGGCTGGTTGGTGCAATAGATGTAAATTCTTCCAAGAGACGAATGAATCCCTGCGCTAGAGGTCTCTATAATAAAACAACAACAACAGATGTAAATTCAAAAAGGAAAAAGAGTATCCGAGTTTTTCAAAAAGGAACAAGAGTGAAGCCATAGCCATTCAGTATGGCCATAACCATACTGAAAAGTAATACATAAATGCTTGTAGAAGACGAAGACGACGACGAAAAAGCCTGATTGGGTCATGTATGATGACTCTGTAATGATGACCTTGAAGGTCTCTCTTGAGTAGAGGACAAAATCAAAAATTGCATCACGCAAGTTCAGGTGAATAAGGAGCCAACACGTTCCTGGCCTGAGGCAGCCGATGGACACCCAATGGACCGTCCAGTATACTACCTGGCAGGATTCTGAAGCTGACTTAGTTCGTCTTCTACAAACATTTATGCATTACTTTTCAGTATGCCCAAGTAGCCCAAAACCCATAGAAATTTTGGTGTGGTACAAAACATTGCGACTGTTGGCCCGTCCGTAGATTTTCCATCTACGCTACACCGATTCATTGGTTTCTATGCGTGAATAAACTGATTGCCTTTACCGCAGGATTAGAACAGTGGCTCCTTCGGCCGTACTGACGGAACCGTCGATTGGTTAAACGCACAGACAGTGTTTTCAAGTGATAAGTTACCACCACCGCAAATGCAATATCTGTGTTATACGGCACACGGCATTGACGCATTCTGAAATAATATTCACTCACAGATTTCAACGACATTTTATGCCTCATTTTTGAAGAGCCGGCGAAAGAAACCTATTTTTGTGGGATTAAGAAATTTGTTATGTTTCGCAGTGTTTTAGTTTTAAGTTTGGCGTGCCAAATATTTGGTAAGAATGTTTGGTTTAATTAGTACACGAAGCCTGCTAAGATGACATCCGTATGTAAGACTACAACCCTGAACTACGGTCGAGCAATCCTGCCTTTTTGACATTCATTTTGACAGCGCGGGTTTTAATCCTGTTTTGATCTAGCCAGCATCGTTTCCGATCGTCTACAGATCATTTTTACGTTCAGAATATTTGTGAAAATCATGCATCTAAACGATTTGCCTGATGAAGTAAGTGATTCACAACATCAAACAAATGTAGCTAATTAACAAATGTTTGTTTATGGCAGGTTTTAGTGCAGATTTTTGATGAGCTCGATCTGTACTAGCTTAAGCTTGCGTCCCTCGTATGTCGTCGATGGTCGACGCTTACTTTTTCTGGCCAAAGGATGGATCGTGTTTGGTTGGTGAAGCATAAGTCCAATTGTGACTTTCTGTTCAAAACAAAAAGAAACTATCGCAACATTCGTATACCGTGGAGAGAAGATGATCAGTTTAAAAGCTTTGTACGGTTACTGCACCCGTTAAAGCTTCATGTCCGAATGTTGGACCTAAGATGTACTCTAACTTCCGAGCAATTACGATTGCTTCTACTGGAAACTCCTGAACTGCAGCATTTGTCGTTTGATTCCATTACCCATAACTGCGAACTGAATGGACCGGTCCCGGTTTTAGCGAAGTTGAAATCGCTGGTTTTAGAAGATGTATCAAAAGAACAATTTAACATCTTCCGTAGAAGTATGCCAAATTTGCAGAGTCTTCACATGGCACATGACAATTATGAAGTGGAGGCATGGAAATGCCTGAGTGGGCAGTTAAAAGTCGTACATGTTGATCACCTACACCTTGATCAACCAGATTTGCATTCTTTTCTCAATCTAACGTTTCCACTTCTAGAGGACTTCGCCGTTGGTAGAATTGATAAGCTTCGATTGGAGGAGATGATGCTTTTAAGTACAGATAATGATTTTTTTCGAAGGCACCCTTTCCTTCGGCGACTCTCCTTCGACAAGGAAAATTTTTTTTCGGTAAAATTGGTAAAATCTATTAGTCGCCACTGTCCTGAGCTCACATATCTACATCTTGTTTTGAAAGATCCGGAAGAAGGTTATTTAGAGTCACTGGTGCAACTAACTAAGCTGAAGGTAAGCAAATAAAACGCAAAAACGAATGTTTTACTTAGTATGTGGTTTTTTACAGCATCTCTCATTAGAAGGAATAGCGGAAAGAAAAATGTTTCGTGGAGCTTTCAAACTACTCGAATCAGTTGCATTGGACGTGGTTCCACCTCGAGTTCTGCTAGAGAACCTTTCTGAAGTTGCGCCACGGTTGAATTATTTGAAACTCGATAAGTGCGTCGACAGTTTGGAGGTACAATTCATCTGCGAGAGGTTTTCTTGTCTCCAACACTTACAAGTAGGAATGAAATGTTTGGTAAGATGAGCCATCGATTGTAAACGTTCGGTGCCTTAAAGACGCCGTTTTTATTGTTTTGATTTCCTTCGAAGAGAGCAGCACACAATTCTGTACGATTTGATAAGTTAGCAAAATTGCAGGAACTTACATTACGGAGATATGATGGCATTCGTTACATTCATAGCAGCAACGTTCGATGCTTGACAATGTTCAATTGTGCGGTAAGTTGCATTAGAGAGAGAACACCCAATGGTTATAATCGTGATGTTTAATAGAATAAATTATTTTACTCTTTCCAATTCCAACTCTTTCATCGCCTTAAAACGCTTGAAGATAGAGGACGATAAACTTAAACAGATACCGACAAAGTTCCCTTTGCTAAAGAGATTAAGCATCGATAGCTGTTTCAACGTGTCTATGAGTGGTGTCAAACGGCTACATAAATTGATGCCCTCTTGCAGAATCGACTATGACAAAAAACGCTTCTATCCCCGTTGACGATGCGACTGCGATTTGAAAGGCGTCGTGCGGAAAGAAGGTGCACCTTCGGAATCTGTTTCAATACAAATGCAAGAATTACACCATTGTCTTAGTATATGGGTTTATTTATTTTCCGACACTTGCAGAGAGTAAGTATTCACCAAGTGATTTGGCCCATGTAATTGGTCAGTGGTTGTAGAACTAATTAGTTCTCTTGTATCTTTTTAATTCCACAAATTTTTCATCAGCATTAGCGATTTGCCACTAAACAGTCAAACACATGTTCGCCTACATCAGCAACACCTCTTTTCCTCCTTATGTTAGAATCCGGCCGAATAAGCACAGTTTTGGCGATGAGAACTAGTATTGCTGATCGTTTCTGACCTTATTAGTTATTAGTGAGCGGCCGGTGGTCCTGATGTGATTCATTGCGTTTCACGACCAACGAAATAAGATGGTTCTCAGTTGTTGGCTCTATCCGTCCTAAGACTAATAAGAAAATTTGAACTGTTGATGTAGACACACTTGATTAAAGGATACAAAGCTAGTGATCACTACAGCACAAAATGTGTGTTTGTTCTGAGTTCGGATTCACGAATGTGTTTTAAACAGTTAAATAGTTTGCTTTACAAGTCCTCATGACAACTAGAAACTTTATTGCTATTCACAAAATAGGCTAACAGCTCTTCTAAATACCGCATCCGCACCACTATCAATCAAACTCCCGATCATCATCTTCACGTGCCACTTTGCTCTTTGCCGCCCGATAGTCGTAGCTTCCGATTTCCGGATTCTCCTGTAGAAACTCATCGTACGCTTCTACGATGCGCAAGCACTCGTCGACGGATAACTGAAACGACCGAGCCAGCGGATCGACGGACGCCTTCCGGAACGTTAGTTCGGTCAGTTCGTCCCGCACCTTTGGTGGATACAAGTTTGAGACGCCACGCCGGCAGTACTTCTGGCGCATGGAAAAGATGTGTCGAATCACCTTCTCGACCGTATCGAAGTGAACCTGCGTCAGTGGCGTCTGTAGTGGAACGATCGTTATCACACCCACGTCCACCTCAGGCTTTGGCACGAACGCGCGGCCCGAAATGATGAAGCGCAGTTCCGGCTTGCTCCAGATTTGATTCATCACAGACAAGCGGCACCGTTGCTCGGATACAATGGGTGCCACGATGCGCTCCGCAACTTCCTTCTGGAACGTGAGCGTCAGGCTAGCTCGACCGTAACGCCAGGCCCCGGTCCGCAGGCTCATGTCGCGCAACCAATTGATCAGCAAGCGAGTAGAAATGGCAAACGGTAGGTTACCGATCAGGTGCACCGGTGCCGGTACCGCATCCAACCAATCGTGCGGCTCACAGTCCGGAAATGCGCTCTCGGCCTGATACTTCAGTATATCACCCTGCACGATGTCCATCCGCAGGAACGGTTGAGCCACTTCGGCAAGCATTTCCATCGTCGGCATGAAGCGACGATCCTTCTCCACCACCACCAGGTGGCGTGGCCGCTGCCTTATGATGGAACGGGTGATGCCTCCCGGACCCGGTCCGACCTCCAGCACGTGGTGATCGTGGATTTTGCCCGCGGCCCGAACAATTTTGTCCGTCAACCGTTCGTCCATGAGAAAGTTTTGCGACAGCTGCTTGATGGCCCGCAGCTGATAGAGTTTCACGAGATCCCGTATCGTCGGTAAGGGCGGAAGCCGGATCCCGGACGGTGCCAGGATTTTCGGTATTTTCGCTGACGCTGCCATTGTTTTCTTACAAACTAATCACGCAAATCAAGGGATGTTGTTTTCTTGGGTTCTCTGGAATATGGAAAAGCGAACCATGGCATTGCAGATGACAACATACACAACAGGCAATGTGACGTAAGAGTGTTTACCTTAAACGAGTGCACGGAGCGATCCTCGATCTTACAGTGCCTTGTTCTCGACCTCGAGCTTAATCGGTTCCTCAAAGTCGTCCAGGAACTTTTCCTGCTTCACGGAAAACATCGAGTAGAGGTAAATACTGAGAACCGTGCCTCCTAGCGCCAAGCCGGTCAGTTTGTTGTTCCGTCGCTGGCGCTGGAGCTTCTGCACGCGCTGTAGGTTCTGCTGCTCGATCAGTCGCATAAAATCCACTTCCGCCCGCTTCAGCTGTCGACCAGGTTCAGCGATCTTGAACTCACCCTTAGCACCCTCACCGGAGGACATTGTAACACGCACGCGGCACCGAAAATAAGCTGATTTCTGCGGACAGGTCGTTTTCTCAACGCAATTGGCGTTTATCGGACCATCGTATGTAGTTCGAGTGGCGACCACCAAGCGCTGCCAACAACTATGATATAACTCGCGTTTTTCATGCGTTATTAGGCACATTCAATTACAAAGTTCTGTAATAAGCAAATGGGTATGCTAAAAAAAATTATGAAAATTCCCACTTTCAAGAACTTTTGGTTTAATTATGTGCTCCTTTTGGTCATCCGCGCGACTTAGAATAGCTGTACCGGAGCTAGCTGTCAAACGGTCGCCAGGCGCGAGAGAGAGAATTTCGTGGAGCGCAAAAAGGCAAAATCTTTTCAAAACAAAGAGAGAAATCACACACATACGCACACCAACAGCTGATTTTGTTTTGTTTTCCATTTTTCATAACTACCTTTCCAGAACGACGCATTAATCCTTACGCAAACGCAATGCCCCCAGAGGAAATCAATCGGATTTATCAGGCGCATTTTTTTTGCTGCTTTTCGTACTAGAATGCTTTTTCAGAAGCAAATTCTGTCACACTTCCTATTTGTTCATAATGTTTATGCATCAAGAAGGTGTTGGTGCAAGCAACTCGCTCCCTGATTCTCTCTCTGCACAACGACAGGTTCTCTGAGAAGCATCCGTTCCAGACCAATAGTGGGGTTAGCGAAATTTGAATTGTGCAATTTTGTTCTTCCGAACCTTGTCTGGACTGCGCAGACTGGAAGCAACACAGACGGTGGAATTGATCGCCGAAAATGGGGCAAAACGATTCAGGTAAGTAGTTTCTACTACAATTTGATGTTTGGTGATTTGATCGCAGTTGCTTAAGGTGTCTGGCAAACGAAGCTAAAGTGAGGGTTGGTGAGAGGATACAGCGATCGAGAGAAGGACAGAGAGAGAGAACTAGGTTCAAAACAGAGACGATGCGAAGAGCGCAACAACTCAATAGGCAACCACAAAAACACTTATTGGCCACTGTTGGAAGTGAACGCACGGACGGAACGAGTTTTCTCGTCGTACCCTGTGACTGGAGTTCAGCATCCTCCGAGGCTGAAGGCAGTGAATATTAGCGTTGTTTTCGGTAAGCAAATTTCCCTGCCAACTACTGGAGAGAACAGTGCCCGGGCGTGAGTGTCTGCGTGGAAAAGTGCAGTGAAAGTAGTAGCTGCTGGACTGCGATTTTCCTGCTCTGGTGAAATAATAAAACAAAAACCAGAAACACTTCGTACCGCAAGCCAAAACGATTCGGAGTGACCAACGACGACGACGACGCAAAACCGTGTTTCTAGCCGCGTTTAATCCGCGAGTGTTGGTGTGTACGTCGCGTTTTTGCGTCTTCCCCGGAACTGGCCTTTTCGGGACTGGCACGGATGGTGGAGTTTGCGGAGAAGACGGGTCCATTAACCTGCCGCGGGTCAACCGCAGACGCCGCCGTCGCGTGCTTTATCCACACCGCCCGTGCCTGCCGTGAAGCGCACCGAGGCGTTTCAAAATAATTTCCGCCGTTTTTCTATCCGCTCTCCTTCCGTCCTCTTTTCGTGTTCTGCTCTCTTTCTCTCTCTCTCTCTCTCGCTCCTTCCTCTCTCACCTCACTGGACACGCAGAAACCATAACAAAGAACTCGCTTCTAGCGAACTAGTTATTTTGCACCGCGTGTTCGCCATCCCGCCACAGTGCGTGCCGTAAATGGCGCAACACGTGTGTGTGTGTGCGCTCTAGTGATCGAGAATTTCGGATGCAAAGTGCACCAGGCGGCGGTGTGTGTGTGCGGTGTGACATGTGCTCCCAGAATGGTCCCAGAATAGAACGAATTGAATCCGTGTGTCCGCGACGGACGGAGCAGCAATGAAAGCAAAAATTAGAACTCAAGACGCCGTCTTGCTAAAGTGCGACAGCGGGATCCAAAACAGCTGCTTGCCATAGGGCAAAGGTAGAGGCACCAGCTTGGAAAGTGCATCATTCCGCAACGAGACGGTAGAGAGCGAGAGAGAAGACTGCTGTGGAAGAGTGAGATCAAAAGGAAGTGACGTACGAAAATAGAGCGGCACACCACATCGTAGCAAGCGAAGACGGGGGAATGTGTTGGAAAAAGTCATCGACTGACATTTGAACAGCACGGCGCAAATGGCGTATAGGGCGATTGGAAAAATCGTAAACCGCTGGAACTTGGGAGCGAATGGCATTCGGGGCTTCGACGCGGCCACATAATCTATTTCTTTTCATTTCAGCCCTTTGGAATTGATTGAAACCTGCAGCCAGTGAAACAGGGTGTGTGTTTGTGCGCTCCTCCTCTAATGCGATAATTAACGGCAATCTAGTCGGCCACCACCTCCTCTCTTGGGACCGAGTAGAGCGAAAGAAACACACGACAACGCAAAAAAGGCACAAAACATTAACCATCTAGTAGTGACCGTGCGAAAAAGGAAACAGTGCAGTGTTGGATAGTTTTTGTCGGTGACTGTGTTGCCCGCCGCGACGACGTCAACCGGTGCATTTCCATCCCGAAGATCATCTCATCCTGTGCATGGTGCATTAGCTTTGTACGCAAATAAAGCGCAAAGGTTCACCGCGCGAGTGCGCCGAAGGTCTGAAAACACCACACACAGCCGGCCGGGCCGTGCATGTGTGCTGAGCAGCCAATTGCGCCGCGTCGTCCAGAGAAAGTACGCACGGCACGGACCCAGGGACGGAAACGACTAGAAAACGCGGGCGAGAAAGTGAATTATATGCCCCGGCTCGACGGCTCCTGCCTCATCACTGGGACGGTGGTATAGGAAAGTGGGCGACCGAAGGAAGCAGCTTGAGCCCATTGGTCCTTGGTCTGCTTGGCCTCCTATCGGTAGTCCACGGTTTGCTATCGATTCAGTAAACAAGCCGCTCCCCAAGGAACCATTATATCGCGCGCGTGAGGGACAGGCTTCCAGAGTAGCCAGCGTTGTCAGTAGCCCCAGCAAAGTATGCCGTTCATCTCGAAGGACTGGCGTTCGCCGGGCGACTCCTGGGTGAAGACGGACGAAGGCTGGGAAAAACTGAAGGTGCTCGAGTGCGTCAAGCGGAAAAGGTAAGCTCCCGGTAGCTCCCAGGTTGTGGAGGGAGTTACGTAACGACATCGAAGGATTGCCGAAGGCACATAGTAACATGAACACTTTTTTCTTAATTTTGATAAATTTCGAGTACAATCACCACGCCACGCAAAAACGGTGACGCAATAATCCCATAACGATAATCCTGTTGATCCAAAGTAGCACGAGTAATCCTTCAATTTGTGTGTATACTGATGGATCTTCTATTAGATGATGGCACTAATAAAATAAACTGCTCCTACGCGGTCGCCCAACCCCCTCGGCCACTCGGCCGGGGCCTAAATATAGATCGTAATGCAATTATGTTTAATGATTCCACCAGCGGGCGCGTGCAACAAACATCGGCGTGTAATGAAAGCTCCCGTCCACCATCTGATACGTTCGCGAACGGTTGGTATGGCGTGTACCGTGTGTTGCCGCATCGAGTGATATTTGTGATCTGTTTTATCAAAGAATTGCGCCGCTGAAAAGTAGCGCATAGAAAACGAAACGGAGAAAACACATTTTATCGCTTTCTGCTACAGGTTTATTGCTCCTTCGATTGATATTGCATCTTTGTTGTACGGCCTACTACGCCGACCGATGATGTTGCTCACAAAGTAATCTGATAACGCGCGCGCGCGTGATGAAGCCACGAACAGTTCGGTTCGTTGCTCGTAAACACAACAGTGCAACAATGGTTTTAACCGATCCATCCATTGGCCTGTCCATTTAGTGGACTTTTCGAAGCAAAATCTGTGCTCCGCAACGGCTACATAAGCACTTTGTGACCTCGTCTTAAGTGGATTAGATTTGGGTTTTCGACCGAAAAGTTTAAGTAACTGTTACGTTGTGCAACACACACAACAGTGACTGCGTGGCGGAAATCGTCCAAGCTTCCTGTCACGCACGCACGCACGCACGCGACGCGTGTAGCATTTGAAGGTCTTTGTTCTTTGCACGCCCCGCAATGTCAAGAGACATTCACTACGTATCCTTCGGAGCTGTCGGAGGGTGGCCCGCATAACTTCGCAACGCCTCGAAAGCCACCTCTGCGAATGTTGTTACTCTGTTGGGCGGTAATAGACCTCCTTTGGCAGAGTCCGTTCGTGGCCAAAATTGCGGAGCGCGATGAAGCAACTTCTGTCATCGGGGGGCGATGTTTCGCGTTGCTTGATTGACGCGTAACGATACAAACAAAACAACGACGTAGAGTGCTATGACAACAACCAACAACAACACGACGCCTCATCAGCTGAGTTTAACGAACGGGTTGTCTCGCGAGAGTGAGAGAGAGAGCGCGTGCGTCGGGGCGAAAGAGCATCGCGAGCGACGAGACCCAAGGGCATAAAGAAAAGTAAACACACCTTTGGCCGTTGAATGCGCGAAAAAAATCTGCCTGTCGCGGTGTGTTCTGAATCATCGTCACCTGCTCACCCTCCGCCGGATGTTAACATATGATGTGCCACGATTTCTTTTCGTGTCCCCCCGATGACTGGATTGAAACCCCACTGAAATGGCTTCTGCTGAACTCTCGGGCCGATGGCTCCAGCTTACCCAATGGGGGCTGTTCCACTTTTCCCAGATTGCTTCACAGCAACCAAAGTCGTGGCCTCATGAACCGCTGGGCACGGTGACACCGGTGGTGATGGCAATCGCTTGGCCACTCTTCTTTACGTAACTAATCGTGCGAAACAATTATTGGTAGCGATGAATGCTGTTGTAATTGGGGCCGCCTCTTGCCAGCCGGGCCATCGGTTGGTGGCTCTTCTTCTGCGTTGAGGAGACGATAGACAGATCCACTATTTCTACGTTGTAGTCTGAAATTGCGCTTTATTCATTGCTGTTTGCTCCTATTTTTATAGTAATTCCCTACTTGCTACTAGATCTTCAAGATCAAAATCTTGTATGATCCTCAACGACCGAGAAGATATGTCGCCTCACTGCATTAGCGCTGCCAGGGTCCCTCGACTTCGGCCGGATAATCGCACCGTTCCAGATCGCCGAACCAACGCAACTGCACGTGGCGCCCGTAGAAGAGAAAACCCGGGCACTCGTACACCGTCAGCGAACCGTCCGTGTTGCAGGCAAGCAGCATCCGATCGGGACACTGGGCGGCCGGATCGAGGTCTTGCGGTGTCAGAAAATTGCGCTGACACTGCCGACAGTACTGATCAACCTGCTGACTGTAGTGGATTCTGCGGCGTTGATGATCATGCTGCTGCTGCTGGAAGTCGGTCTCGATGGCACACATCTTGCGTGAGTCATCCCATCGGTGCAGATAGGGGCACTTGAGCAACACGGCACGACCGTACAGACAGCGATAATATAGATCGCGGCTCGTCTCATGCTCGAACGCTATGTGGAACCCGAGGTCATACGACGGGCACATAAAGTCGGGAGTTTCCGGTGCGAAACACCACGGCGAAACGAGGACCGGCACCACCGGGAGCAGCACATGGTGTCTGGTGAGACAGAATGGGTTCAGCTCGTAGTACGGTTCTCGGCCGTTGTCTGACGGACCGTTTTCGCCAGAAGATGCACCATTCGGTGCTCGATTGAGCGAAGCCTTGGCTAAAAACGGACATCCCGACGAGGGTTTTAATCCCGCCGATGAAGCGGGTGGTTTGTTGTGGGGTTCGAAATAGGGTTCGGCCGTGGCGGGCCTGTTGCCAGGCCGATGCCGCCCCTGGTCGGCCCCTTGTGTGTCTTCGTATGACGGAGGGGCCATGTGCGGATTTCGATCATCTTCCGGAGAATCTTCGAATTGGTGATTGTCCCGAGCCGGAGCTGCTACCACGTCCGAGGGCTTTCGAGGTCTCGGTTCCCGTGAAGGACCTTCTTTTTTAAACTTGATCACAATGCTCTCGTCCTTTCCCAGCACCGTGACAAATGAGCGGTTGGAAGGTTTCTTCTGGGATGCTTCGTCCAATCGAAGATGCTTCGCGTCCGCCTCTCTAAGATCCGGCCGTTGGCTGTCCGTATTGGCAGATGGGAGCGTATCGTCCATTGATTCTGGTTCGTTTTGGGTGCTTGGCGAAGGCGTTTCCGATTTCACTACCACTTCTATATCATCGGCTGTATCATCAGAGGCTTCATCCAATCGTAGACGCTCCGCGTCCTCCTCAGCATCTCCCCGTTGGTTGTCTGTATTAGCGGATAAATCAGCAACAGACGGGAGCGTATCGTCCACGATGACTGCTGGTTCATTTTGAGTGCTTGGCGAAGCCGTTTCCGATTCCTCCTCCACTTCCATATCATCGGCTAGCAACTCTACAAACACATCATCGAACGTTGACGGGTTGTCCGTGGTCACTGTACTAAGGATCGCCACCGTTGAGCCTGCTGTGCTTTCAACCTGGCGTGTTACGTCTTCTTTTGTTTCGGAGCTCCGCGAGTTCGCCGCGTATGCTCCGTTTGACAGGGCGGTTGTGGCGGTCGGAGTGACCATCGAGTCCGATGGCGTTTCCTGCGGGAACTTCATGCCGTCTGCCAGAAGTTCCACTTTTTCCGATCCGGGTTCTAGGTCGCCTGGTTCTTCTGGGACTTTGTCCGCCTCTGGAGATGTACGGCGTAGCTCTTGACATCTTCCAGCGCAACCCACCACAGAGCTATAGGTTGTTGGTTCTTCGCTCGGTTCGCTAGTGCCCGAACGCGACTCATTCATGTCATCTTCGTCCATGTCCGCTGCCAGGAGCTCGACGGCTATCTCACCTTCGGATGCATCGCTCCAGGGCGTAAGTTTTGGACCGCCGAAAATTGGATACATCGGTGGGGTGACGATGCCAGTTGTGACGACAGATACTTCTGGGCTTACGCTGGTGGAGCCAGCTGTTGATTTGCCATCAATCGTTGGCGCTGCAGTGGGGGGCACGGTCTCAGCCACAGTGTCTGAATCGCTTGATCCGCTGTTCTGTGGCCCACTTGATGTCGGGCTGTCAGTGGCCCAGGTATTGATCGTGCTTTTAACATCCTCCGTTGCTTGCGTGGTTGGGTTCGTACCTTCCCGTTGTTCTTCGTTGTCCTGTTCCACCGATTCGTCAAACTCCATGTCGTCGGCCAACAGATCAACGGTTATATCTTGTGATTCCGAACCCGGTTTGGACCCGTACACGGACTGAAGATTCATGTCTGGAGTCGTTGGCAATACACTGTTGGAACTCCTCTCCTCCGAGTAACGGACATCGAAAGCCTCCGGGGCACTTTTCAAAAGCACCTTCATTTTGCTCATTGCGTCCGTCAGTATATTCCGTGGTGGAGTGGTTGCGGTCTTCGCTTGGCCAGCGGTGGTAGAATTACGATTCTGTTGTCCCTCGCCCTCGCCTTGCTTTTCTTTATCCGCCTCTGATGCCCTCAAGTTTTGAGTCTGATCTTTTGAAGTCTCGGTGTCGTTGGTGGTGGTTGGAGATGACACCGTTTGATCGGCGCTTTGCGGGCTGTATGGTGCGGCCACCTTGTCGACCAAGGATGCTGCGGTAGTTGTGGTCAGTTCTTCATCACCGATTTTCTCACTAGGTGATGAAGCCGTTGAAGGGTTTGTGGTGCTTTCGTTCTGTTCTTTTTGTACAAAAGCATCGGCGACCGTTGTGCCAGAGGTTGAAGTAGTGATTTCCGTTGTACTGACGCTAGACGAAGCGTTGTCGGATGGCGTAGACTCAGTGTAAAGGGTTCCATCTTTGGGCTCTGCTGTAGTTTCACAGTTGCACCACTGCGGCAGCAGCAGTTGTACCGTCAATAGCACTCCTATGGCGGCGATTGCCGTAGCTCTGGACCGCACCATACTAACCTGACCACTAACTGATCTCGGCAGCGCCACCAGCAGCAGCAGCAGCGTGTTCGTTCGTCAGCCAAGTGGGCTAACTTTTGTACACTAACCTTGCACGGTCATGCACTTTATAACCTCTCCCGGGTCCGGGTGGGTGGCGGCAGATCGTCGGTACGTGATTCCGACTGGCTCTTGCAGGCCGGTGCAGTTAGATAACCGCTACCGAACATGTCTAAATGCATCTGATTCAATCAGAACTGAAAGAAAGGGTCCCCTCTGAGATCTCGTACCTCGTGTCGGTCGACTTTTCGCCCGTGGCCTTGGCCACAAGCAAACAACCCTACCCCGTGGCAGCAGCATCTTATTCGTTCCTCCGCCAGGAGTGTTACAGAGTACGTTGCCATCGGGGACCAATTTCCATCCCGCCCATTTCCATCGACGGTGGGCCGCCGATTTGGCCGCCGAAGAGAATGAGCGGAAGTCTGATACTTTCTCTCTCGCCGTTTTGCCGAAGGTTTCGCTTCTCCAGCTCCAGGGTTACCGCTCTGGCGCTGTTTGGGCAAATTATTTGGGAAGAACCCGGAAGTAGGTCAAAGAAATGTAGGTCGCTGTGTGCCTGTTTTTGCTTTCCTCCAAGCTGTTCGTCTGTAATGTACGGCTACGGAGCTGGCTGCACCGTTTTTGGGTGCATCTTTGGAATGCAGTGTAAGAAAAACACACTCAGTTCGGCTTTTTTGTGATAAAAGGGCGTCGAATCGAATTCCTCATGAACATAACTTAAACTTTCGTTACATAAGCAGCATCAGGAAGCGTATTAGGATCGGAGATGGAACTCGACGTGCCCGGAACGACGCGCCCCTATTCCGCGCCCCTGTTCCGCGCCCCTGTTCCGCGCCCGAATAAGACAAGGTTCGGGTTCGATCCTTGAGATGCTTTCGATTCGCTTTTACTTTTCACCCGACCGACCGACCACCAACGACCCGCTGTGTGGCCACAGCCACGATCGCCGTGGAGCATAAGAAATAATTTGCCTCCTACCCGATCTCCCGATCACTTTCTTTGCGGGCCTTACCGCAAAGCAATTACCGGCCGCGCCGCGACGTGTTTCTCTTCGTTTTCGATCGAACCGTGACATCATGGCCAGTCGTCGGCAGAGTTTTCCTTCCTTTGCACCGCTGCCTCCCCGGAAAGGCCGGCACCACTTTCGGCGCCTGATCTCCGGAGAAATGGATGGTTTTCCGCCGATTTTCATCCGAAAAGGCCTGAGTTTCCATTTCATCTGTTGCGAAACCACATCAACCTTTGTGTGTACACCGACGGTGCACTTCACAGATGTTGCCGCCTTCCGTCGGAACGGAATTTGATAACAATTGGCCAACGATTTATTTTGGCTATCGTTAGCTCCCAAATTTAATCCGGCCGTGCCTCGAAATTTTCTCCTCTTTGGGGGGCGGAAACCCCGAGAGAAATCCGCTGACCGTGATAACCGTTTGAAGGCGGAGCCGATCGGAACCGGTGATAATGATCGTGTGTGATGGGGCTTTTGGGAGCGCGAAGGGCTCGCCGTGGGGACGACCGATGTGGATGACCGGCAGACAGCGTGCAAAATCGAAGTGTCTGAACGCCAACGCCCTGCCGCCACGACGCGTTACGGTTTATGCATCGCTTGGGCGGCCATGCTTCGAGACCACCGCAGACCCGAAGAGGCCCGCGCCGGAGATGGTACGGGGTGGTTGGTGGGTTGATTAAACATTTAATGGCCACTTTTTACGCTGCTTTTCGCGACTCGTTTGATGGTCAATTATTTTAATGGCGTTCATGCTGCTGCGGTGTGTGACTGATGGACTTAACGTGGCCGAGCTTTCAAAGTGGTCTGTGGAAAAAAAGGTTCATAGGTACGGAACACAGTCAGATGGTGGATAGAAATCGGTCTATGGCCATCAGTGCCTTAGGTAGAGACTGATTCTTCGATGCAAATCGTCCCTATGATTCGTATTATGTGCATTTTAACATACTTTTTGTAAGAGTTCTTCATCATTTACGGCCTTTCTCATTGCAGATGCATTTCGGAGTGCAGCAACTCTAGCGATACCGAAAATGACAACGAAAATGGGTATGCATGTTGTTTTTAGAAGGGTTCCCGGTGGTTCCATGCTTCGGTGGTACATCCTCTCTGCTTTGCATCCATTTCAGTGACCAAGAGATACCTCCGCACTGTCACATCACGCTCAAGTGTACCCGCGAGATTGCCGGCTTCAACGGGCTCGGCGAGGCCGTTCGGCGGTTGGACTTTCGCAGCTCGGTCCGCGATGGTCGCCGGTTTAACTACGTTTGTGCGCTGCTACGGCTGCTGGTGTCCGGGCGAGGGATCACCAGTCTGCCCGGTGGTGCCCAGCGCCTGTTGCTGCAGATGCTCGAGGAGGTGGCCACGTACGTAAGTGACTCGCAGCAGAACATCAACGTGCTGCGGGGCCTGGTGCAGCAGCTGCGCGCGCTGCTCAACCAGGAGAACCAAAAGTGTTGGGGAAAACCGCTCGGCAGCCAAAGCTTGTGGGCCGAACACGTGCAAACCATCCAGCGCATACAGGACATAGCTAGTCAGATTGAAATTCGGGAGGCAAGTGAAACAAGGGGGAATTGTGGTGGGCCTGGCTGGGGCACGGCTTCTAATCTGCTTCTGTCTGCCCCCGTGACACCAAACAGCCCGGTCCAAACATTCGTCCTAAACTACACGACCTGCCGGAGGAGTGCGTGCGGGAGATCATCCTGCGGATCACCGACTACAAGGACTTGGAGGCGTCCGCATCCGCCTGGTCGCTGATGGCGGCCCTCATCTCCGAGCAGCGCGTCTGGCGCGAGCTGTCGCACTTTCACTTTACCAAACAGCAAATCGATGTGATACTGGAGAAGATGTGCTTACAGGACACGAAGGAGCGCCACCGGAACTGGCAGGCCATTTACCATGCCTTGCGAAAGTGCGTACCACGGTTCGGTTTTTTTTTCGGGTAGCCGTTAGCTTCGACTTACCTTTTTGTGCTCTCTCCGTCGTCTCTTGCAGGATGTATGGCGTGCCGGAAGAGCTGCAGTTTGCCGAAATTCTAGCCTTCTGTCGGCTGTGTCGCTGCCTGTTTTGGCCATCCGCTGGCCACCCGTGCATCGTTGACCAGTGTCCGGACTTTCGGCAGCGCGTCGAGGAGGCGGGCAACAGCAACATCATCGAAACGCAGCCGGTTCCGCCGGCGAAATTTTTGCAATACTTTTCACTGTAAAGCCGCGGAACTCGGAGTGCACGCACCGGCTAGGCTAGTTTTCGTCCCAATTCGTTGCTGTTCGTTACGCTGTGGCCGGCGTTTTCTGTGTGTTAGATGCTGATTAGCAGTGTAACGATAACAAACATTGAGCCGGACGCCCCAAGGGACCTTTGGCTTTGGCCTGTTGATTTCCTTGTTTTCGGCGAAGCAACACCCGGGAGCAGAAGAAACCGAGAAGCGCATTATGCAGAAGAAAACTGTGTTGTTGATAGAGACAGCAGAATTGGCAAAGTGTGGCGCATAGCATTGATCAATGTAATCCCCTTCCCCTTGATAGTGGCAACACTATATCTGAGTAGAGCATACAATATTAGTATTTAAACTATCAAGATATGAGCATGATGCAATGGGCAACAAACACACACAGGACTGTAGCAAAGTGAGATTCCGAGCAAAACCAAGAACGCAGTTGATCGATCGAACGATCGAGGCGGAAACATGGAAACGCGTGCAGAAACCGCCAGCCGAACCGGTTATTACATAGCTATATACATATATATATTCATACAAAAAGAGAGATATTTTGAAGGCATAAAATCAGACACACACAAGTGCGCGCCAGCATTCGAACTGTATTTTCAAAACAATCGCTATTTAAAAGTTTCGAAGATGGTTGACGCAGTTCGCCCTGGTTGGCGGGAAACTATTTACAGAACGTTGCTGCCACTCTGGAACTCTCGAACAGAAATACCAACGGAAACTCAAACGAACGAACCACAGCCACAAATAATATAAAACAGCTACAATACCCAGAATCGCGAGTCACGGTATCCACTACTCTACCGTGGAGGACGGCGGAGGATCCTCGGTGGATTTGCATCGCGCTATCTTGCGTACCGACAGAGCTTTGTCGAAAAACGGATTAATCTTTCCGGATGGCAAAGGTTCCGTTCGAGAACGGCGAGGCTTGCGCTGTGGACAATACCCGAACTGTGACCGGTACAGGAACGAAAGACGCGGTTTTTCTGACTAAAACTAAACGCGGTCGTGTTGAGCCGATTTTTCTCTTTGCTCTATCGAAGCGATTAAAAGCGGTTTTGCGTTTCGTTGGACTTTAGGATATGAGAGAACTACAACTTAACCTTTTTCTCTGTCTATTGTGATAAACGTAGCGTTGTGTTTCAATCTGTGTTCCGTACGTTCGTACATTATAGGATCTTGATGCGATGATATTAGAGAGCGATTGGGAGAGCGCGCGGCGGAAGCGAGTTAAAGGACGTGGCCTCAGGGTGGAGTTGGAAGAATAGAATATAATGTGATAAAGGTTAGCCCGCGGGAAGACAATTCGTAGCTTCGTGGTCTGACGATGGGACAGAAAGAGCGGTAACGAACGACACCAACAAGAAAACCCAAAAAAAAAGAGTTTTTAAACGGCCAAACGGAACCGCTCGCACTATTTCATTCGATCGATTTCTCTACGCTTTTGGACGGTTTTAAATAAAAATTTGTAACGATCGAAGGAAGCTATAGTTTGTCGCGCCATGTGTAGTGGAGTTGCTGGATGACGGCTACGTAAAGGCGGAAGAAACGAATATCGTAAGGACTCTAGGTTCACTAGATCACCGCTACTTATCCAGCGATCAATGGGTTGTGCAATCAGGAACACAAACGACTCTCCGGTTTTGGTGTTCACTGAAGGAAAACTAATTCAGCACTTATGGCCTATGTTACTCGTTTGGAGGAGGGCTGTTAAACGGGGTCCCCATATCGTCATGCCCTAGAGCAGTGTTGGGCCCCATAGGATGATTTCATGTAGTAGACTTAGTTAATGTAAACCATTTCGAACAGAATTCCTTCGGTGCTGCTCGCGAGCGGCGAGACGAGACGCGGCTCGCTCGTTTTAGGTGTAATATCGGTTTTGTTTAGTTGCGTTTGCTGAGTTTTTGGCGCGAAAACGAACGCGATGCGCAGCGATGGCACACAATACAAATATCCTTCTCCAGTTCTCTCGACGGAGGGTTAACCGTAATTAATTCATAAAACAAAGAAATGAAACAAGCATCTTGTGAACAAGCGAACATTTTCAGTAAACCTACCAACGATAGTTGCCGGTGGTTTGAAATTCATTCAACAGTGTCCGAAATCGGTATTGGCCCTGGTTTTTCTTCGGTTTGGATTTTGCGCCATTTCGGTAATCAATGAAACACATTCGAAAAATGAAGCACTTGTGCTCGAAGGGTTAGCTCGATGTTTGACATTTCCCACCGTGGCCTGTCCTCACCTTGGTCGGTTTTGACATCGGGAAGCTGCGAACAAAGTGTAAATTCGTCCTCCCACAAACGCAAGAAGTCACCAATCTTGCGCACCGATTCCGACGGTTCCGTTTGCCGCGTAGCCTCAAAGCCTCAAGTGTTTTACGCTCGTTGCCGCCCTCCCGGCCTGCACGAATTGGCACTATTGGAAATCGGTGTGCAAAGAGGACCGACCGGACCGACGATCCATCATCCGCCTCTGGAATGGCCGCTGCACCCGTTATCATTCCATCTGTCGCGAAGCACACGTCGACGGTAAGTGGTGAGGGCGGTGGGGCCAACACGGATCGGGGGACCGACCGGCACCGATCGATGCCCTTTTCCCTGATGTGGCCTTTCCTTATCGCAGTGCTCACTCAAACTCCCACTTGTGTTTTCTCTCTCTCCCCCGTTTGCTCTCTTTGCAGTTAATCTTCCTTCACGGACTCGGCGATACGGGGTATGTTGTTGTTTTCACCGTCGAATGGGAACGAAAAACATAAAACGGACCCGAAAGTGAACCCGCAACCCAGCTGCTGGTTCCGGGTTCTCTTTCCATGGTGTCAGTGACGAAGGAAAAATCAATTTTCCTCACCCCTGAATTCCACCCGGTGCTACCTTCCGATGCTCCTCTACCACCCGTGTGACCGAGTGCCACTTTCTCCAGTGGACAATGCGTGTTTGTGGCATGGATTTTTTTCTCTCCGTCCTTTGCCTCGTGTGTGTGTGTGTGCGTGTGTGGCCCTGATTTGCGTGACCTTCAACGATGGCCGGCTGGGCGGCAGAGAGTCCTTTACGGAGGCGCGACACAGCGCTCTACGGTGGACGTTGATTGAATTATGTAATGTTTTTTTTTTGTTGTTCCCTCCGCCAATCGTTGCGTGACGTACAACACACAGAAAGTGCAGCCAAAAGCGGGTGTTCCATTAAATCGCTTTCGTATGTCTGTCGCCTTTCCAGCCATGGGTGGGCCACTTCGATGGCAGGACTCCGTACTGCTGACATGAAGGTGATCTGTCCGACGGCAGCCCCCATGCCGGTGACGATGAACGGTGGCTTTCGGCTTAACTCGTGGTTTGACCTGAAGTCGATCTCGATCAGCGACCCGGAGGACGAGGAGGGCATCAAGCGGGCCACGCGTACCGTGCACGATCTGATCCGGAGCGAAATGAAGGCCGGAATCGCATCGAACCGGATCATGCTCGGAGGCTTCTCGCAGGGCGGTGCCCTTGCCCTGTACGCGGGACTAACGTTCGTGGAACCGCTGGCCGGCATCATTGCGCTGTCGTGCTGGCTGCCGATGCACAAGCGGTTCCCCGGCGACCGAAAGTGTCCGGATACGGTGCCGGTAAGTGCGGTACACGTCCGAGCAAGAGAGCCATTGTATGACTTGACGACTGTTTTGGCCCTTTCGGTTGTTTTAGATTCTTCAGTGCCACGGTGACTGTGATCCGATCGTGTTTTACAAGTTTGGTCAATTATCCTCGAGCGTGCTGAAATCGTTTATGCAAAAATCTCACTTCCAATCGTACGAAAGTCTCGGCCACAGTGCCTGCGATGCGGAGCTGGCCGATATGAAGGTAAACGAATGTGGCACCGCGTTAAGTACGGTGGTGAGAGTAACGTCGATAAATTGTTCTCCCTTTCAGAACTTCATCGCAACGCACGTTCCTCGCCAGTGAGCGCTAAAAGCACTGGCCCCGGCCAAAATCCCACACGCTCACATACCACAAATCACCACCAAACTGACGTGCAATAGCGCGCAAGAAATGTAAAATTGTGCAAAGTGTAACATCGTGAGTTGCCGGTCGTTGTTGGTTCGTTTTGTTCCTTCATCAAACAATGTTCTAACTTATTGGCGAAAGGAGCCCATTCGGCCCAACAGAGGAGACGGAAAAGATCAGACCAGAGGCTTCTGCGATGCGCTGGTGTTGTGCTTCGGTATAAAACCGAAGAATCAACATTACATCCTAAATACTTAAAAGAAAGCAGGTATGGTGGAAAAGCAACCATTGTTTTAGTAGGCGCTGGTAATGTGACAAAGCTACACATTTTAAGGACTGCAAAACAATACAGAAACTGAGTCAATATCTTTATATCCTACCAGCAAATGGGTGAGCGAGTGCCGCCTCTCGGTACGCGGGGACTCGGAGCGAAAGCAATACGAGATTTATGTCCACCACTGCTGGCAGCGTAGCGCCAAGGCATTAATTTTTCGCAATCTAAGTAACGTACGAAACTAAGCAAAACGAAACGTCCCCGGAACTAATCGTAATCGTAAGTCTATAAAAAAAAGTATTCAAATCAAGCAAAGTTCATACGCAGCTTTACGATGAAAATCGATCAGAGGGATGGCGCGAAGGAATATAGGATAATGGAGACGAAACCGTGAACGTGAGACAGAAAGTTAAACTTATGCTACTTTAGTCAAAGCCAAGTGGAGCGTGGAAACTCTATTTTCTGCTACTTTAAGGTTTGAGCTCGTGCTCATCCGGTAGGCAGTTTTCGTGAAAACTGGTTTGAAACTACTATTATTCGCCCTTTCGAAACTGGTTCCGTTATTTTCAGGTTTTGTTTTTTCCTTTCTTGCTCCTATTCGGAGGGTCTTTCATTCCGCTATTCCACCGTGTGATTTAATCCATTATATGTTCCTTTATCCGTTCAAGATTGTGACGAAAATTGACAAATAAAACGGCCGACAAAGCTACAATCTGCGGGTACGCCGAATAATCATTCAATGCCAACACAAGAGAGATAATAATGAAAACGAAACAGTGTGGAAACAATCGAAAGGGCGCCGTTAGGGCATAAGTAGGCTCTGTAGCCATTTACCAGAGAAATAGCTTTCCGTACATTCAATCGCTGGCAGAGATACCTTCTTCAGGCACGAGGGAGATCCCCACACTGTTACTCTATTGGAAGCTGGTAGTCACTTTCGGCAAATTATTCAAATCTTTAGATCACATTACTTCCGCGTTGCGTAGGCAGTGAAAAGATGCATCAGAATCGTTAATCTATTCGAGCACGAAACCAAACCATTATACCGGTACCTGCCCAATCTACCACACAGCAGGCTGCTGAAACGGTTACCGGTAAGCTGTGGAACGTTAAAACCGCTTCGCGATTAATGCGTCCCCTCGGTCGAATGGTGGTTCATTGGCAGATAGAAATACGGAAGAGGCTATGGCATCGGAAACCGGAGCTACTAATAGAAACACAACCAACATAATGTAATTTGATCGTAACACTACTACAAGAGATACAACAATATATTTTAGGTTACAAAACGCGTTTGCCGTTTCTTTCAGATTTGAGAAAAGCTTCGGAAAGGATAGCGAAAGTGTGCAAATATGGTAAGGTTGGATGTCGATGTATTCGCCAAAGCTTACATGTACCCGCGACGAATTTCGAAACACTTTTGACAGATAGTTCGTACAACAGAATCGATATATTTCGCACAGAAAGCTTCATACACTCGATTTCGACGATCATTCATTTGCCAGCCGTAGACTAGCAAAGCGATAACCCCTGGAGCGGGTGCCCCGGATCAACACCTTGAACGTTCCCTTATTGCATATTTTAAACAGCTTCTCCAATCCCTTCACGGTCACGTACGCGATTCCGGTTACTTTACCCTCGCTTAGGCTGAAGCAACACTGCGTCACGTATCCGAAGCATTCACGGCTGCACTGGTCCCTCACTGTGGCCGGGTGACCCGGCAACCACAGTTCGGCCATCATTTCTAGCTGCTTCTGCACTCGCATCCCATTCTTTGCGGCCGCGATTCTCACCAAAACGCCCGGATTGGCCCGCTGACGGCGTTTCTTTTCGCGCACGCGTTGACCACGCAGGCGTTTTAACGTGCGCAAGTGTTGCGCCCGGAGCACCTTCCGCTCGCGTTCGTGCGGATCTTTCCTCAGCGGTTCCGTGTACACGGGCCCGTGCTCACTGTCCAAGCGGTTCCGTTTGTTTGCCCGAAAGTCCTCCCGCTTCGGCAGACAGAGGATGGCATTCGCACCCGGATTACCGCGCGTTTTCAGTATTACCAACAGCGGAACGAGCGCAGCCGGCGGTAGACCGATGCTGCGGATGTTGAACTTTCGGTCGAGTGCCAGCCGTAGCTTTGCCAGTGCCTCCTTATCACGCAGCACGAAGAAAGGGTCAGCCTGTGGATTGTCCACGCCGTCCTTTGCCGTACCGTTCCACTCGTGCACGAGCTGTGTCCAGGGGCAGCGGAACGGGGAAGCGATGGCCAGCTTCGTATAGTTTACCCTCCGGTTGTTCGGACGATTGAAGTATCTTCGAAGGGCTTCCGTGTGCGCGTTGGCCGACTCGGTCCGCCCGAGAATCGTATCCGGAGCAGCCGAGTGATCGGTGCCCGTTTCGATCGCAATCATGTCCAGCTCCCGTTGACCGGCCGCTTTTGCGCCCCACCGGGTAAGCGAGTGCCACAGTGGAAGCCCGTAACCGGCCGGAACGATAACGTCCCAACCAGCCCCGTAGCCGAGCCGCTTGTAATCGGCATCCTGGGAACCGGGTGTTTGCAGCAGCAAGATCGGTACGGGTTGTAGGTACGCCTCCGCAGCGCACCGTTCACCCGGCACCAGTGCCTCGACGCTACGGCGGTGGCTCAGTTCGTGGGTCGATTTCATCTCCCCTGTAACACGGTTCCGTATCGTGTCGTCCCACAGCGGCGAGTAGCTTGTGGAAACGCTGGCCATGGGGCACTGATTGTCATCCAACTGGGCATACCTCGAAGGAATGCTGGGCAGTGCTTTGGTGCGCTTTTGGGGACGATTTAGACGTGGATCTTCGATGACGAGTCCGATCACCTCACCCGGCGACAGTTCACCCGATGATGTAAGATCTTTGTTGGCCCCCCAGTAGGTTGCCTGCTGACGGAGGATTTTCTTAGCCTGTGGCACACCCTCCACGAACTCGCTGTACCAAGTGCCGGTGCTCCGGGATGGATCCACCTCTGCGGGAGGTTTGTAAAGCCGCAACGCTTTGGCAAGAGTCGCCTGCGATAGGGGACCCGTCAGGTGGAACCGATTGAGAGTGTCTTTCAGTTCGATCACCTCTACCTGACCATTGGCCTGCGAGGTGCCACGGTATCTCGGACATCGGATGTCGACCGGATTGCGCGTGATGTCCGCGATGCATTCGCTTGTTTCACGGAGAGCATTTTTGAGGCTGAAAACTAGTACCAACTGTTCGACCAGCTTCCGGTAGAGGCTGGGATGGGCAAATATCCAAACCGTGCGTCGGTCCGCTGTTTCTCCGGCTCGCCACACAAAGCGAACCCTTCCGAGGCACCCGTACGGATACTGTCCGTCCTCGTACAGCCACACGTAACCGGCTCGTGTTCCCGCGCCGTACGCTTTTCCTGCCATGGTCAAGCCCACGCGCTCGCTGCATAGTCGGCGCAAGCCTTCCCGCAGCGCGGTCTCGGTTCCCCGCACCTCCACACAGCCTTCGTAGGACAAGTCGTGGAGCAAGCAGTGCTTCGAGGTTGCCCGGTAGCACGCTCGGTAGCCCTTGTTGCAGGGCGTCTGGGCAACCTTGTAACCCCACCGGGCGGCCATGTGAAACCGCCGGGCGTGCCAAATGTGCGTCTCGAGCCACACGAACGTTCGCTTCCGGCGATCGTACTCTTTCAGCAGATTGTGTGGTTTGCGACGAAACTTGCGCGATGGCCGCTTTTTCTTCTCCGACACGCCGCTCTTGCTGAACTGCGACAGGTGGGCGGAGCGGAACTTGCGTGGCAATCGCTTCGAATTGTACGACATGGCACGGCGTCTCATGTGCAGCGGCAACGATTGGTGCATCAGCTTGCGCTGGTGCACGTTGCTGGCCATCTTGCGCAGCATCAGGCACACCTCGTCCTTACGTTCCTCGGCGAAGCGCACCATATCGAGCCCCATTGGCAGTGTTACGGGGCCACCGACAGCCGCATCGTATTGGAGCTTCTGCGACTCTTCCATCGCGGCTAACTTGGACAGCGCAGGCACACTTAAGTGAGGAACTATTAGCCAATTTTACTTTTAACCACCGATCGAAGGAGCAATCCAGAAGGAAAACGTCTGTTGTTTACAAGCATGCCGGCGAAGCGAACTGTCAAAAGCACGTTGAACGAAACAGGGTGACCCGAAAACACTGAACGAGAAGCTGAATCACTTGAAATATTAGCGAAAATGGCTTCATCTCGATTTGTCCCGTTCCGTACATTATTCCCAATATCCTCTGTTCCGCTTTCCGTTCTTTCAGTTCACTATCGTTTTTCTTTTTCCGTTTGTTCACCCGCCCACACCTTACCCCGGCAAAATGGACGATTGGCATTTGGGTTTTAAAATATGAATTTATTATTGATTTTTTCACACGGCACTCACTTCGTTCAAATCGGTGTAATGCCGGTAATTGAAACAGATTACATGAGTGCCTTTTTACTTGAATCATAACACCAAAGTTTATCTCCTTCGGAACCTACGGCTTCTTTCCATTACGGGCATCTTGCATTTCGAAGTTCCATCGTTTCTTTCGTTTCGAAGACGTCTTCGTCTTCGGGCGTCTTTCGTTTCGAAGTACCCCGACGTCAACGGGGTAGAAGCGTTTGTTACCATAATCAATTCTGCAAGAGGGCATCAATTTATGTAGCCGTTTGACCGCACCCAGAGACGCCGAGCGTTCCTCGAGGACTAGTCTCTTTAGTGAAGGGAACTTTTCCGGTATCTGTTCAAGTTCAGCGTCCTTTATCTTCAAGCGTCGAAGATGAACCGATTGGCGATGGAAAAGATTGTAAGAATTTATTCAATTAAAGATCACGGCTATGACCCCTGGTTCCTCTTTTTCTGATATAATATACACTTACCGTCCTGCCGCGCATTGTCAAGCAACGAACGTTGTTGCGATGAATGTAATGAATGTTGCTAAGCCCAAACAATTTGAGTTCCTGCAAGTGGGCCAATCTATCGAATCGTATAGAACTGTCGGCTGCAATCTACGAAGGAAATCAAAACAATGAAAACGGGGCCTTTGTAGCAACTAAGGTCTATAATCGATGGCTCAACTTACCACTTTTTCCATGTTTACTTTTAAGTGTTGGAGACAAGAAAACCTCTCGCAGATGAATTGTACCTCCAAACTGTCGACGCACTTATCGAGTTTCAAATAATTCAACCGTGGCGCAACTTCAGAAAGGTTCTCTAGCAGAACTCGAGGTGGAACCACGTCCAATGCAACTGATTCGAGTAGTTTGAAAGCTCCACGAAACATTTTTCTTTCCGCTATTCCTTCTAATGAAAGATGCTGTAAAAAACAACATATTAAGTAAAACATTCCTTTTTGCGTTTTATTTGCTTACCTTCAGCTTAGTTAGTTGCACCAGTGACTCTAAATAACCTTCTTCCGGATCTTTCAGAACAAGATGTAGATATGTGAGCTCAGAACAGTGGCGACTAATAGATTTTACCAATTTTACCGAGAAAAATTTTTCCTTGTCGAAGGAGAGTCGCCGAAGGAAAGGGTGCCTTCGAAAAAAATCATTATCTGTACTTAAAAGCATCATCTCCTCCAATCGAAGCTTATCAATTCTACCAACGGCGAAGTCCTCTAGAAGTGGAAACGTTAGATTGAGAAAAGAATGCAAATCTGGTTGATCAAGGGGTAGGTGATCAACATGTACGACTTTTAACTGCCCACTCAGGCATTTCCATGCCTCCACTTCATAATTGTCATGTGCCATGTGAAGACTCTGCAAATTTGGCATACTTCTACGGAGGATGTTAAATTGTTCTTTTGATACAACTTCTAACACCAGCGATTTCAACTTCGCTAAAACCGGGAGCGGTCCATTCATTTCGCAGTTGTCGTCAATTTCATCAATCGACACACGCTGCAGTTCAGGAGTTTCCAGCAGTAGCAATCGTAATTGCTCGAAAGATACAAAACATTCAATGTGTAACACTCGGACATTAACCTTTGGCGTGTGCAGTAACCGTAGTAAACTTTCAAACTGACCATCACAAACAAAATCATCAGAGAACCAACAAGGCCTTTGACGAATGTTGCGATAACTCCTGCGGGTGTTTAGCACAAGTTCCCATCCGCCATTAGGCTGCACCAACCAAACACGATCCATCCTTTGGCCAGAAAAAGTAAGCGTCGACCACCGACGGCACACGAGGGACGCTAGCTTCAACTCGTACAGATCGAGCTTGTCGAAAATCATGCATAGAACCTGTCGAAAACAAACACTTGTGAGTGAACTTTATTTACTTGAAATTGTGTATCACTTACTTCATCGGGCAAATCGTTTAGGTGCATGATTTTCCCAAATATTCTGAACGTAAAAATGATCTGTAGACGATCGCAAGCAATGGCGGCTAGATCAAAACAGGATTAAAACCCGCGCTGTCAAAATGAATGTCAAAAAGGCAGGATTGCTCGACCGTAGTTCAGGGTTGTAGTCTTACATACGGATGTCATCTTAGCAGGCTTCGTGTACTAATTGATTAAACCAAAAATTCTTACCAAATATTAAATAAAATTAATATAAAACTTAAAACTAAAACACTGCGAAACATAAAAAATTGGTTAATTCTACAAAAATAGGTTTCTTTCGCCGGCTCTTCAAAAATGAGGCATAAAATATCGTGCGAGCAAGAGAGCGAAGTCTTGAGAGCGAACTCGACAGAGTTAGGTCCGAAAATACAAAGTCAGATTCGAAAGTCAGTTAGATTCAGATACAAATTCAGAGCGCCAGAAATTTCAAATTTTTTCGAACTTTTGCCGTTTGCGGTGGTGTGTGTCTTTAATAGAGAGTAAGTTGTGCCGCGTCGTTCGCAAAGTGGTCGCTTCGCAGCGATTTCGTGCGGATTCCGTGCTCCCCGTAGTGTGTCCGCAACGGTGTGTTTGCAACGCAGTTTTCCCTTTTTTTGCTTTATTACTGTGCAAGTAAAAGCAAAGGTTAGAATTTCGAAAAACTTACGATAAAATTTCGAGACTTCAAAAATGGAGAAACTGAGAGAAATTTCTAAATTCAAAATTCGGCGTGGTCCAGTATCGTTCTCGGACGCGAGTTACACGGGTGAAGATGGTTTGCGGTTTCAATGTGCGGCCACTGTTTTGTGTATTTTAGATCGCGTTTCGCCCTGATGGCATGGTTTCCGCTCTGTGGCCACGAGGGTCGCATTTTCCGCCGCAACGCGTGCAGTGCGCCTCTGCACGTGGCCCCTCCTCGTGTGTGTGTGTGTGTGTGTTTGTTTGGTGGTTCACGATGCCCTACTTAATTTAAACTCAACCAACGCGTCGCGTGTTTTGAAGCGGAAGACGATACATCGCGATAGTTTATGGGCTGCCCTTTCGGGGGGAGCACATGTTTTCCACGCACAAAAAATAACCATAAACCGGTTCGCGTTCCGAATGCACATTTTCGGCACGGCGAAACTAGTAACAAACCGTTTTGTGTGCGCCGGATGGGCTCTTCAAAATTACAAACCGACACGCGGCCAGTGCAGTGTTTTTTTTTGTGTTTAGGGGATTTGGGGGGCTTTTCTCAGTTGATCTCTCTGTGGTACTTTTTTTGCGGTCGATACATCATTACGCCGGCCCTGAGTGGCGAAGATTGCGTGGCGGCATCGGGCGGTGCTTACACATTATGTTGTTTATTCTTGCAGCTTCCTCGCGTAGCGGCTTCGAAGTTGCGCATGTTGGCGCGGTCCCTTTCGCCGAAACACCGTGATTGAGGTCATGCGCAGAGTCAAGCAAATCATCGTCGTCGCCGTCGTCGCAATCAAGTGATCGCAGTGTCAAACTCAGTGATCAGTGATCAGTGGGAGTGTGGAAGAGCCGGAGAAAGTTCATCAACACGAGCGGTGGCTTTGAACCTAAATTAGTGTCCCGCCCAGCCCATTCCCTAGGGTCGGTGAAACCCTTTTCGTTGCGTGACCTAAAAACATCACACGGTGAGCTTAATCCTATGGGTAACGTGTTTTGGGGATGACAGTGTGATCCATAGATGATCTTACGAGGGAAACAACAAAGCCGTGACTGCTTTTCCCGGTGACTCACCGAAAGGAGCGAACGCGTGCACTTGTTGTGTGGGGGTTTCCTTGCAGCGCTCTGCATCTGCATCGGGTGTGCATCTTGTCAAATCGATCAGCTAGAAGCAAGCTAGAAATTCCCAGCTGTCGATGTCGGCACACGACGACTGGCGAACCAATGAATCACCGACACGCCGAGCAACTGGCGACAAGTGGACCACGTTCATTGCATATGCATTTATGTGGAATGTGCCACAAAAGCTAACCCGCGCCGGATGGACTAAACGCAGCTCTGTAGGCTAGACACCGTGGCACACAGCACGTCCCGCCTGACCCCTGATCCACTGTTTGAATTGATTCGGTACCTTTGCACCGGGAACCCGGTCAAACCTAACCTCGAGTCCTGAACTAGAATCTTCCGGCAGGTCTGGAAGCGATTTGAAAGTAAAATCTCTTCCGCGCCGATTCCTTCACGGAAAGGTCACATTGTGGCGTTTGGTGTCAACGTGGTTCTAGAAAAGGCTGCCAGTGATGTGTGTTCGTGGACTTGCGTGAAGTACGACCCAGCTGATTATGGGAACTTACTCCAGGCGCGGGGCACTCGGTTCTTGAGAGACGCCCTTATGTAACACTCGCAGCGTCTCTTTATCAGTCCAATCGACCGGACCATCTCAACGACGTGGACGCTCCACAGAAAACCCCTTCGTTCAAAGTCTCCGTGTCTCGAGATGGCGCGATGTTGCTGGACCGTGATCAGACCGTGGTGGCTACGCACGGTGCCGTTAGTTCAATTTGGTATGCACGGTTTTAATGCGCGACGACGATGGCTGCTGCACCGGTTCCACTGCTGCGCTCGAGAACTCGAGCGTCTAAACAGCGGCTCCGATGGTGGCGGTGACCGCGCGCGAGTGCGCGCTGAGATGTGGTCGTACTTGACGGCGAGCATCCGTTTCCTTTCCGTGTCCCATCAGCGGAACCGGTCCGACCGGGGATCGGAGATCATTGTTCTGCCAACGATCATACGTGGTTTGATGACTTGGCTTGGAAGATTCTTTCCCTTCGATGGGCTGAATGGCTCAAGAGTTGGCCGTTTGAAAACTGTCGACACAGGGCCCACGGGTTCTTGCCGACCTTGAGCCACCAATCCGCGGCCGCTCTCTGGCACAGCAGCGCCATTAGAACCGTTCGGTTACTGATGACGATTCCAAATCGCTCAGCTCAGCGTTTGTTTAATTGCCGCGCGGAAAACAACAATTCTGTGCCGAACGCGCATTGTTTGTGTTGTTTCGTCTTCTTCTTACGCTGACGAGTGCTGCTTCCGCAAATAACCTTCACCGCGTATGAAAACGGTGGCTTGCGCGGAATCCGATGTGAATTCACCGTGAAATCACCGGCTGGAAACGAGGGGCCCAATCCGAATGCTGACACCATTTTTTTTGTTTTGCGCCAGCCCGCCATAACCTTTACGCTCCGGTCCGTTACTTAGTTTGGTGCCAAGGTTTTGTGTGCGGTTTTTTACGCAATAGCGAATTGATCGATATGAACCGTGAGTGAGGGAATTGTTAGGGGATGGCCAAGAGCCACTGGGACCCACTTCTCACGGTTAAGGTTAATCTTTAATTCATAGCTTCGTGTTTCGTTAGAGTTCTGGGCACCCTAGACGGGGGCCCCTAAAGTGAATGGTTAGGAAATCGATAAATGCTCCTAAAGCAAAATCTAAGAATGCGATCCAGTGTGTCGGATTCACTTAGGAACAGGAAAGGAGTTCCTAGTCCCACATCAAATATAGTGGTGGTTGTTCGTGTTAAAATCCTCTTCGTCCTTCTCTAAGCTCTGAGCAACCGGATGCCACAATGCAATTCGCATGTCCGCAACCTCCTCGCGGAAGTGACACAATCGTCGATCTGCCTTTCGAAATTATCCACGGACGGCTGCAGGTGGTAAATGGTTCGGTCTGGGTGCATAATTACGTACCTCTTTGCCGACTCCTAAAACCGATGCTTGGCACACACGCATGAAAGTTCTAGCATTGTACGCACCATAACATGTGCCCGGCAGCGGCTATTCTAGCTGAGTTTGGCTTCGGCTGAAGTAACCGAGAACGGTGCCGGGAACTAGAGCGTAAAGGTTTCGTTTTAGGGCGGAACTGCGTGCATCGGGTCTGCTGCAGCTGCAAACTTTCGCTTTCGATCGCGAACGGCGATCGGACAATAAAAGAAACACCCACCCCCGGTGGTTCCGGCCTCCGGTTCCGAAAGGAAGATATTAATTTTTAGGTACGCTTCGCTGCGGATTGGATTGTGGCAGAACAGTCGCTAGATTGTGCCACACGGATGCACTTGCAACTTTTGCGCCATTACTGCACGTCCGCGCAAGGTAGTTCAAGGTTTTTGGTTCGCAATCGCCGCGGACGGAAGCGCGGGGAGGGGAATTGATGTATCTGGCTGGCTGGTTGGCTTGTAGACATGGTGCGAATTGGATGGCTTCGGTTTGTGCAAGTGCAGCCAAATTGTGTCGCAAACATTGCCACCCGGGTACCATCAAGAGACCCGACGACCGGACCGGAGTGCGTCAAGTACATTTCAAGACGTGCGGGTCGTAAAGCGGTTACTGCCTTCGGTTGCCAAATAAAATGCCGAAAATTGCGCAGAACCCCTTAGCTTGGAGCAAATGTCTTTGGAAGGTGATGACTTCAACTCCAAACTGTAGAAAAAAAACGATCGAAAGAAGCCGGTTAGAAGATAATTGTCGTAAGAGGGAGCCCAGCAAGAATCGAGGACCTCCGTCAACAAAGTTGCATAAAAGGATAGAAAAAAACTCCCTTAAGTCAGACCCCTGGGGGCATTAAAACAGACCCGTAGGCTGACTATCTACTTGCGGACAAAAAAGGCGGTTGAGGGACGGGCCTAATTGGGCAGGATTGTTGACAAATTCACGCGTCGAACCCGGGTCGGCACTAAACCCACTCAGCTTTTTAACCCCCCTTTTAACTGTCAATTAACTGGGTTTATGGAATGGCTTTTTGTCCTGCGGTTGATCCACACGTTTACCAGGCCACAAGCTGAGACTTGGGCAAGACAAAGCTGGAGGATGTTAAGAGTTCTAGAGAATCACTGAAACATGACCGAAGCGCTGAATACAAAGCATTGTCCACGCACTGAAGCAGACCAGGAGGTGACCAATCGCACGGAGGCCAACACCTTCCGTGTTCCGTGTTCGCGCGAAAGCGCGACCATGCAGAAAGTAAACAGCGACCCGTTATGACCCGTTGCGTACCGCTCTCGGTCGGCCAAGCTGTCGGCCCCACCGCGTGTGCCGTGGGCTGTTATTTACCAAACAGTTAATTCTAATTGAACCTAACCCTGTCGACCGGGCCGGCGAGTGTGTGCCGCGAGGCCGCGAGTGCTAAACTATCTTCCGCAATCGATCAGAATCTGCACCGACCCGGGCGGGCTTCTGGATCGTCAACCTACTACTGCGGACTCGGAGGCCTGAACACGTGCGCGTGATCTATGCGAACGAAGATCAATAATTACGCACCGTTTGGGGCCGTAAGGCAGGGCGGTGCAGTGCAGTGTATTACCGCATTCTGGAAGTTGTGAAGAGTAACCTGTAACCGGTTAAACGAAGCGGGCTGGGGCGGGGTGGGGGGCGCACAAATGCTAGGTTAGGTCACGGTAACGGGTTACAGGGCCAAAGGATGCTGACATTCCGACACACACGCTGACACGCTGGCTAATTAGAAATAGGTTAGGATCGGTTCCAACGGCCTACGGATCGATCCGTACGGCCCCGTAATTAGGGAGTTGGAAGTTGATTCTGCACGTAATTTGTTGGCCTTACAGCGTACACACCTCCCGAGATTGATTGATTTTCAGTTCCCACTTCCAAGTAGACCGGGGAGACCCACCGTAATCGGAACGACACGGAACCGTGATGGGGTGTCAGAAATTGAAGATCGTCCCGGGCTGATAGACGATCGGAAGTGAAGCAAAGAATAGACAAGGCGTGTGTGAGAGCCATGACATAAAGCGGCTAGATTACGCAACCCGCAACACCCTGCTGATCTGAGGTATCGATTTCGGAAGTGTTTCCCACTCACGATTCCCATACCATACAGTAATAGCCGGAATAGCGGATCTACTGGCACTGGCTGGTCCTCGTATCAGTAGTCAACATTCTCACGTGTTGAACCATGCTGGAGCATGGCGAAGGAGTTCCTTATGGGCACACTTTCCCGTATTGTTTCAGTCAAACAACTCCACCAACAAGTCAACCAGATCGCGCCGGGTGATCTAACACGAGCCGGCTCGTGCTCACCGGCTCAGACTGTCCACCGGGCCAAGAGTCAGCTTCAACTGTCAGGGGCGTCCCTGATAATGATTCAAGTCGATCGATCAATGTGTGAGGAACTCCTCGGAGTGCGACCTGGAGAAGGTCACGGTTTCCATTCTAATCGCGTGGCCTTTTCTCCGCGGCCTTAATGGCGGCTAGAAATTGTGGAGCAACCCCGGCGAGAAACCGTGAACTTAGAAGTTGGTCAGTGTCTCGTGCGGTGAGACACGACTTGAAGCTGATAAGCGTCAAGCGCTGAGCTGCTAAGCGGCTGACCGTTGGACCGCAACAACCTGTGGCTACAGACCTTCCGTGCGCACAGGATCTGCCCATTTGAGCAACGTTGTAATCGCGCAGAATAATAACTACGAGTACGAGTCAACCCGGAACACGGCCACACGGCTGAGTGGTGCACCCATTCTCGAACCATATGACGCGATATGCTAATGCGCCTCTCTGCAGTGGAAAGTGGAACCGCGCGGGGTCGTGCGGTTTGAACTTTGGACCAGTTCCGAGCCCGCAGGTCGAGTGCGGTTTGGAAGAGCTCCAACTTGTCCACAACTTGCACGGTTAACACTTTGGGCTATCGACGGCTTCCAGTTCTGCGGTCGTACCATTTTTGGGACGTTCTCGATTTGGTCGAAAATCTTCTTCTTCTGGCCATCTCTTACTTGGAGGATCGTCCCGGGTTGTTCGGAATCTGAATCTTGATTGTTCTGGCGAGGATTTCCAGAGAGGTTGTCTACGCCGTCGGTTCGACAGAGCTCTTGATTGTCTTGCTGCCTGAGTCATACTGATGGAATCGTGATTTTCTGTTCACTGACTGCAATTTCCAGGCCGGAACCAGCCACCTACCAGGTTTGGTAGGCAAACCATGTTTCCACACATTCGTGTCTTCGATCGACGTTTTGAATGTTAATAGGAGGCTTCTGCTTTACCCGCTCTTTATCAACCGAATCCGACCGAAGGCCTTTGGGACTGCGTCAACAAGCTCCGGATTGTTTTCCGGACCCGTTCACGGGTGGTCCCCGGATCGATGGGACAGTAAATCGAACATGACTGCGACTACGAGTCTGCGAGCAGTGAGCATCGATTTAAAACCCCGTAACGTGTTGCCGTTCCCGGTCCGACCTTCACTAGTTCCGCACGATCAATGCTCGATCGATCGATCGTCATCGATAAGGGGCACCATCGTGCGGGGATTGAGCACAGGCTCAACGTCACCGAGGTGTGAACTTGCCCGCCGCGGAATGGCCCGCTGGCTGGCTGCGTGGTTGGCTAATTGAAGCAATCCAATTCAATTACGATCGTTCAATAAAATGCTAATCGAATCATTCCTCGAGCTTTACAGCTTTCGTTTGCGGCTGCAGGCACACATTAGTCACAGGACGCGCGATCGTGGACGTCATCCGGCGACAGCGTGTCCAAAATGGCAGCGAAGGAAGCGGTGTTTATGTAACTGGGTCACACCGCGCGCGCTATTTGTCACTCCCGGCATCCTGGCGTGGTATCGCTGCTCCGTTTGCTTCACAAAGGCTGTGCTAATCTGCTACAGAAGATATCGACCGACCGACCGCCCGTTTGTTTGCCTAGTTCGGGTGGCCCAGCTATCAGCCGTGTCGAGTGTGCATCCGAATGTTTCTCGGCCGCGACGCAGCTGACCATTTCAGGCACTGCAAAACCGAGCAATGAGCAATAAGCAGTGATAAGTGCCTGGAGTGACCGGGATCGGCAACTGGTCCGGTTTGTAGTTGGTCCAGCATGTAGAGTTTAACAGCAGGACACCAATTCTTCGCTATCTGGTTGTGCGCTCGACGTGTGTGTCAACGCCCCAGTTAGGTCCGGATCAATATCTACACATGGCGGGTTTCATTCCAAGCAAAACCAACTACTCAGTTCTTCCGTCTTGGGACGGGTATATCACCGGGTTCCGCTTGGAGTATGAAAGAAGCATCCAGAAGTTAGACATACACACTCGCTTTGGCCGCTCTGTGGACGAAAATAGCGATTTAGTTAGCCAATTACCTCATCAAATGCACGACCGGCCATCGACCGTCGACCGGCGGTGACCTAATTCCGCGTCGAACGTGCGGAGTGCACATGCACTTTGTTGGCCACACGTCGGCACACGTCGCGCCGTGCCGTGAGGAGTCGTGTGAGAAAATCACCAGCTGGGTTAGGTCCGAGCACGTGCACGTTCTGGATGCCCTCGGGCCGTGAGCTACTCGAGGTGACATTTTCTCGCCAACATGGCTGCACACGTACGATGCGCTGGTCGCTTCCCAAAAATGCATGCATGTCGTCGCCCAACGCTCACCGTGCGCCGAATCGTTGTGGGCCGAGGCCGGCCGCTTCAATCCGTTCGTCACGACGGAGACGATGACGGTTGTGTCACCTTTGGCTCTTGTGGAAGCCTGAGAGGGCACTGCATAAGCCATTCTCCTATGGCCACTGATTATGCTTTCTGGACGTGCTGTTGAAAGCACTAGCCTCTTGACTTGCTGCTCCACGGTGACCTCTCTGCTCGGGGCCATAAAAGTGATCCATCTTTCGCTGGGCCTGAAACTAGACGATGACGACCCGTGGGGAGGGTATAAAAGTCAAGTTGAACGATCACAACCTTGAACCGCATGCGCCACCTGCAGCTGGTGCTACGGACTGCGACGGTTGTGCTGGTTGTGCGTGCGACTTCTGAAAATGCCATCTGTGAACCCGTCTAACATCGCCGGCCCCGGTGTCGACATCGGGCCGGATAAAGTTACCGTTTCGACCGCGAGTCGGTTTCGTTCGTCCGCGCTGCTAGGGCCAGCTCCGGCCGGAACCGGTTCTCGCCAACAGGCCCAACCATGGACCCGTTGCCCGTTGCTGGAAAAAGGTGGGAAAATCGTTCGCGAAAATGTTAGAACCACAAATTATGACGCCAATCGCCAACCGAGATCGGTACGGCCACCGCGGAGACGGATCCAAAACCGCTGCGATCGGAAGTCTCGGTCTCGAATCTCGGCGGGTGGTTGGGCGGAGGGGTTTTGCTGCAAGTGGCACTGTACTCGATTCGATTTCGAACCAGCCATTAGAGGCCCACCTGGGCTCTCGGCCGCTAAGCACGTCGAGCGCTGTGACCTTCTGCTGCGCGGCCGTCGGGCTGCAGAGCACAGAATGTTCGAAAGATTCGACATTCGGTTGCCTACTCACCGTCGTCGCCGTCGTGTATTTATTTTGTGAAAGCCCAAGATGCTGGCCACTGCTAAGCCGCCATTAAGACCATTGCCGGTCGGCCCGAGTCCTTGGAAGTTATGCAAGTTCTGCACGGTTAGCGGACGGCTCGTGCAACGGGCAACGCGTTTATTTATCGCCCAGCATAGGCACAGGTTTGTAGTGAATGCGCTCGGGGATCAAGATGGATGCTGTTTAGGCCACTGAAAAAGTCACGTTTCCCTTCTGAAGCGGTGACTACTTTTTGGCTCCAATGAGCACTTGATGGTCGCAGATGTACACATCGCTGGGGGAATAGGTGTTTATCTATTTTGTAGCGAATCGAACGGAGAAGGCTTTGGTTGAAGCTGTCAACCAGCAGCAGGCTGTGTTCCATCTGAGTAGGCTATTGTGAAGCGATTTGACAATCTCCCAAATTCTCCTATATCCATTATTTAAATTATGATTCAACTTTTAAGCATATTTGTGCCAACGGTTTTTCACAGTTTTTTCACAGTTGTGCCAACGGTTTTTCCAATCTTCGAAGCACTTCAAAAAACTTTTTTTTGTGATCTTGTTCAGCTTCTCCTTCGGTGCCGTCTTTATCTGCTCAGGTGCAGCATAGTGTTGTCGTTTAAAGAAATTCACAGGCAGGCAGGCTGCGGCATCGTTAGTGTGTGTTTTTGACCCTCCCTCTGGAGCAAATTAGGGTCGTCGCGGACCGAGTCCAACAGCTCCTTAGCAATGTTAATGCGATTTAAAAAAATCGAAAATCGAACATACATAGGTCGCGAAAATTTAAAACTCCCGATGTTTTTCGAACAGCCCTCGTACTACTCGTACTCCTTCCATCAATCTCAACCATCCCGTTGAACGCCCGTCTGCGACTTATTGGCACTGGCTGCTAGATTTACTGTCATCAGCTTGATAAAGAGCACCGATCACCACTATGGTAATCGGAGCTAAAAAAACAGGGAAAACCAAATTCAACAAAAATCAATTACCGATCTAAATGTGCCACTTTGGTGCCCACTCAAATGACAGACTCTTGAACGGGTTGCCCCCCCCGGGCGTGGTGGGATGGAAAATGGTAATTTGCGGCTACCATAACACATCCCCTGGTCGGTTTACTTGGCACCCAATATCGGACGCCGGCCGGTTTAATTGTCGATGCCGATGCACAACAACCATTACCGCAAATTAGTGACCAGTTAATTGGTGGGTTCCTTACCGCTGTACAATACTCCTGCTCCAGAAGGCGGGCGATAATGCACTTCCAACGAAATCCGCGGTGCGACGCATTTTGCTCCAAATGCCTATAATTTGTGTAGAATCTCGTTCGGGTTCCGATAAAGACATCAACAACCTGTCAGGCCTGGGTGGACCGCGCGGTAAGCCTCTTCGTAATGAATTGCATTGCATAAAGTAGCTTCCGTTCTCTTGGCCGTCTCCCGGCCCCCCGGCGATGGAACCGTTCAACGCTCATTACGGGCCGTAAACGCGAGGTTTATGATGATCGCGGTCGGTCGATGCTCAACCGATCGATTTCAGCGCGACGCTCGGCGCATTATTGAGCGTGTCATTCGCGAGGGGTGTGCATAAATAACGTATCATTTATCCTCCCAATCAGCGGCCGGTGCGAAGGGGGGAGCCATTCAAGAAGCGCAAAACGGTGGCGACAAAACACAACATTCATCACTGTGTCCGGCTGTGAGATGAGCCAGCGATTTGAGGTCATGTACATGTGTCACCCCGTCCCGACGGTAACCGTGGGAGCTTTTCATTTCCGCTGGGCCGGATGCTGGCAGGATCGTGATCGTGTCGCGCGCGGCGCCGGATGCAAAAATCTGGGCTCGGCACTGTCACTCTGTTCGTCTCGTCACGTCTCGTGACGCTGATCGTGAGCGATCGGACCGATAGGTCGATAAATTACGAAATAAAATCGAATTACGACCCCCGACCTGGCCAATCTTTTTCCCGATTGGGTGGCGATTGGCGAAGTTCTCGAGCCAAAGCACCCGAAGTCCATCCAGCAGCTAAATCGCTAACAAATGATTTCATTTCACAACGCTGCTTACCGATTGCGTCAAACCGTGACGGTGACCTTGGAATTGGTTGTCTTCCCGCCCGCCTATTCCAGTTTCTTCACGCATTAGTGCCCCATTCCGTTTGACTGCCCCGTCGCATTCTTTCGCTGCGCTGGTCTTTGTTGTTACTCCTCTCGAACGCGCGCGAGATCTCAAGATTAAGTCTTCAACTCCGTCCGGGCGTTAATTGGGGAGGTATTTTTTGTGTTTGTTTTTTACGTGAGGCACAATTCGACGAAGCCACATTCCGCCACGTCACGAATTTAAACTATAGCGTGAGCATAGCCAAACTAACAAAACAACATAAACCAACAGAAAGAATTACAATCTGAACGATCCGTCCAGCCGGTGGCGATCCGGGGGCCGCGGACGAGTTCAAGATCAAGGTGTTGGTCTGCAAAAAACGCGTCTCTGTGCAAGCCTTGATCTTCGTTCCAACCCAGCAAAACCGGTTACCGTATGCCGGGTCCAGCCACCGTACGGCCCGACTGCCAAGCCGTGAAATTATCATACGCTGGTGCCGAAATTATCATACGAACCAAACTGAGTCAAACAGTGTAAAACCCCTAATAAATCGATCACGGAGCAGGATAAGAAGGTCACCCAAATTCGGGGATGGGCAACGAACGAATAAAAAATCCGGAAACTGAAATCGATAGTTCGAGCACAAATAATAAACTATAATCTTTTACGGGCTTTTTGGGGGGGCCTGACATTTAGATGGTCATTTTGGGTGAGACGGGATTTTTTTGGACCGGTTCTTGTTTTATATGCATCGTTCTTACGAAACTAGTATTTTGGTGGTGTTTGTCTAGCCTTTTGTTTTGCATATTTTATTATATTTTTTTCATAACTTTAACGTCTTTCAATTAAATATGTAGATGAGCGTGCTTGAACTCGAATTGATCTACGGATTTCGAACACAACGGCGATATTTATGCATTCCCCATTAACATCACCATAACGTGTTTAATTAACAGCCTGTTCCTGCCCAAACGCCACCAGAATGGATTAATAGCGTGTCCTCCGGAGGAATCTCAGCAAGTGGCGTTTGGTTTTTGGGACCTTCCCCAACAGCAACGACAGCGCAGGACTCGAGCCGGAAGAGCATTGAGCGAGTATTCTTGCCAGCAACAGAAAGAGACACAGAGGAAGCGGGTCTAAGCGTTCCTTAGCGCAGCGCGCTTCCTGGTGACGTTCAGTTACGGTCATCGATCCTCGGCGCACCACACGCGGCAAAACATCCAGCGCATCCAGCCACCAAGATGAAAGACGTCGAGTTTCAAGACATCGAGTATGCGGTCAACGTACGCAAAAGTTTCCGTAAGTACCGGGACAGGACAGGACAAGCAATGCACTTTGGTGCGTGTCGGGGTTTACGTCAATGCGTGGGGAGCATTCGAATTGCATCGCCCCGGTGCATCTGGAGGGCAAAGTTCTGGCTTCGCCCGGAAGAGACGGTCGCCGGTGCGTGCCAACGAGGCCACCCGGTTCTCGAAAGAAGCGTAATTTTATTTGATTTATTTTTAAACCACGACAGCCGTAGCCCGCGGACGTATTTTTAGCCATGAGAGAGCGGTCTGAAAGTTGATCCTGCGCCGCAAGCAGCGGAAATGATTAGAGGATGGCAATTAATGAAGTGTTCGGAAGATATTTCTTGAAGTACGGCAATTGAGTGTGGCCGAAGTGTTTATGGCTTCGTTGGTGAATTAATACCGATTCTGCGGACATTCTAAATTTATTCACTTTTAGTGGCGATTATTTCACCGCCTGCCAGTTCGCGAGTTCTCAAGTGATTAAGTGCCAGCATGGCCTTACATAAATACCTGAAGAAAAGGGGCAACACAGTAGGGAATACTGACCATAGGGTTACAGGGTTTGTTAGTTAGTAATTGGTTAGCGAGCTCAGGTCCCACTTCTTGGGTGCGTGAGGCGTCTGCCTCTGTGTTGTGGGCCGGTCACTTCTTTCTCTACCATTTACCTACCATTTTTTCTTCCCCGCCAGTGAGTGAAAGCCACAAACGAACGATACTGAAGGGTGTCAGTGGCGTGTTCCGGCATGGACAATTAACGGCCATTATGGGACCCTCCGGGGCAGGCAAGAGCAGTTTGCTGAACGCAATTTCTGGCTACCGGTAAGTAAGGCGGCGGTGGCAGCGGCTGACGGATTATGTTTCCCGACTTTAGGTTTTTGCCCGGCTGGGTTCGTTACGAAATTGGACCGCCGGGGATCGGAGCCCTCTATCACGCAATCTCTTAGTGGCTGCTCGTGTGACCCCCGAGGCGCAGTGCGCTGCCTGAATGTAACAGGGCACTGGACAAATGTTTAAAAGTGTTAATTTCTGCCACTAAATTACTTATCTGACCATCTTAAAATCATCATCTTAAACTACGTTGGCCTCACCAACTGTTGACCGACCTGCACACGTGCCATAGGCTCTGCATGTGGCTACAAGTGAGAAGCAAACACTAGGTTGTGAGGTTGACCCGTGCAACGATCAGGAATTGTGGCCCCCGCACACCTGGCCGCGCTCGGAAACCTCTGACCGCGGTTCAATGTTTCACATTGTTTCGTCCACTTTTTTCCACTTCAAAAAGATTCTTCTCCCCTCGAGAGAAGTCATTAGTCGAGGGAGAGGAACGTTTCTTGATGTGAGGCGCGTGCATTCAGCTGCCACTCAGCTGAGGGCACATCATCAAAGAGTACTTTAGCCGACATTAAGCTCTGGTCCGTCTTTTCCGGAGGCGACGACACGTTTTTATCATTTGTGATCTTGACCTTTGCTTGCCACGGGTGCGGTGGAACGGTGTTAAGTACTAGAACATTGTATTCGAATGTTCCTGCAGTGCCTGGGAGGTGAGATCTATGGGATCTTAATCACTTTTTCCTTTACTTTTCGTTTGAACAATTCACGCTGAGCCTCTAGTAACGCATTTCGCAAGACGAGGGACTCTTTAGCTAGTAGCTCTTTACTGGCGGCCAGTCATAATGAGGTCAATAATTTGGTTAATCTTTAACCCACGTTTAACACACTTCAAAAATGCATTTAAAGAAGTAATAATGTTTTTAGATAAATTTGTTAAATTTGGGCACCGAACGGAGCCATTGCCAAAACCGACACTTTTCTCGCGGCAGCTGCTGGGCGCGTTGATCTGCTGCGCTCGCCAGCCCCAGCGCCAGCATCGGTCACTGACCATCGTGGACGCACCACGCAACACAGCACGTGCGCCGCTGTGCCGAATTGCCGCGTACGTGTGTGCGCAATCGCGCAAACTACGTTGCGGCAGGGAAAAAAGTCACGGGAACGTTTGCTCAACTCTTGATGGCGAACCGAAAACTGGCAGCTGTGCCGCCGAAAGCACTCCTCCCCGGATTATGACACCGACCGACCGACGACACCTTCAGCGGTGGGCCGCGGGCGGTGAGCATAAGCGGCCTGATTTTAATCACCGGACCCGGGGGGACCCGAAGTCCCGAGGCTAGGTGCATAAAAACAGCGAACCCATTTATGCGTCGTTGGCACATGCTAATCGAAGTGCGGCCGCCGGATAATGATGGTTGGCGACGGCCGGCAATTTGCTGGCGGCCTTTTTATGATGTTATCAACAATCAGTGGTCGGTCGGGAACTATTGTTTTGTGTCCTCTGGTGAGCCCAGGGCACTCGGCATACTTTCGGCAACCACAAACCACAACTTTCCATTTCGTTTCGGTTTGAGGTTCGAGTCGACCAAACCAAACACAGCCGTTAACGAAGTTGACACAGCGCCAGCGCCCCGTTGTCGCGTGCTGACTATTGTTTATGGTTCATTCGGGCGCCGAAGGCTATTGGCGAAACTATTGATTGTTGTGTCGTGTGTGCAAAGTCACCCCATTCGCACTTCAACGGCGCTAATGGCGCGCGGACCTGTTGTTGGCTGCGCTTGATTAGTGCCTTCGCCGTACTACTGCGTGGACAGAATGACCCATGTTGCTTGCGGCAGCCTTTGGCCTCCCGAGAGCGGAGGAAATCGAATCGGAACCGGAGCAGCGGAGCAGCGTATGCGTTTGATCGTAAATCAGAGAGTCACATCTTGCGCGTCATGGCTTACAGTTTTCTGCACCAGCTTCAGCCGGGGCCGTTACTAATGGAGGGTAATTTGTCATTTCGCGAGCATACATTTTGCTGGCCGGTAGACCCGGGTACTAATTGCTCCTGTCGCAGTATGATCGATCGAGCGGTTGGAGATTAGGATGTCGGGGCAACGGGCAGCTTTCGATCGATCCTTTTTGATCCACATGTTAATTGCGATTTACGATTGTGTCAAATTATTTAAATCGGAAATCAAAGGACCAATCAGAATAAATAAATTAAATATTTAGGATGATCCATCAAGTGTTTGGATTTTGAACTACCGATTACTTGAATTTTATAACACCAAACTTTATTCTGGAAATTGTAAACATTTAGTAAAAACTTTGACATTGTACAGCAGCAGAAAATTAGGAATTATTAAAAACTTGTTTCCAAAGTGCTGAGTCTTCAACTCAAACTAAAGTCGTGCAAGAGAAGCCAATGCACCCGCCATCGAGTGACTGTTTGATGCGGATTTTGGTCTGGATGCATCATCGGATCATTTAGCTTCGAAAATGAAGAAGGATCTTAGGTTCTTCTGGTTCTTCGGCGAAATTGAAGCTGAAAACTTGGACGACATTTGGTGCAAACAGAACGACGCTACGTGCCATACAGTGACAGGTAACAATCGATATTTTGCGCCCGATCCTCATCGGAATCGAATGTTTAATGGTCAATCGCACTGTAAATCAGCGATCAATTATAGTTAGTACTGATTGTAGTAATTGGATCCATAAATTCGATTCAATGACCACATTTGCGTGATAAAGATGGCAGCTAGGTGCGAATTAGTGACTCTGTGTTGAGTACGCTAATAGCTCCCTTTTTAACTCTGTCGTTCACTTGGTACAAATGGGACACGGAATCGACGACGTCGTCGACGACAAGGACGCTCCGAGCCGTGAGCCGACACACTCGTGCGGAAACACGGAGCCACAAATAAGGTTGCGAATGGGTGCCGTCTCGTTACCTACATTGGCACACTCGCGTGGCCGCGGCCCAAAGAACAATAGCCGTCCCATTTAATTCATGGTTTTCGCCACCGTTAAACTGGGTTAAGGAATTAATGGGCGTCACGAGACAGAGAGAGCGCACGCTGACGGCTTGATTGTTTTAATGTCACTCTGTGTTCCCCCGTGGTGCCCCTTGGCGACAGCAAATCCGGCGTGCAGGGCACGGTGCACATGAACAAGAAGGCTTCGTGCTACATCACGCAAGAGGATCACCACCAGCCGATGCTGACGGTCGAGGAGCTGATGCGGATCGCCTGTCGGCTGAAGATTAAGGAGCAGACCGACGGCCAGTCGGAAACGATCGCCGAGGTACTGGCGAACCTGAACCTGAACCACCGACGGAACGTGACGGCCGAGCGGCTGAGCGGTGGCGAACGGAAGCGACTCTCGATCGCACTGGAGATGGTCGCCAACCCGTCGGTCTTCTTTCTGGACGAACCGACGAGCGGGCTGGACGAGGTGACGGCGGCCAACTGTATCCGGATGCTGCGCGATCTGGCCCGCCAGGAGCGCACGGTCGTGTGCACGATCCACCAGCCGTCGGCCAGCATCTTCGCGCTGTTCGATCACATCTACGTGATCGCCCGGGGACAGTGCGTATACCAGGGCAATCCGAAGGCGCTCGTGCCCTTCTTGGCCCACATGAACATCGAGTGCCCGAGGCACTACAATCCGGCAGACTTTAGTAAGTCCAGGGACTTCTCGACCGAGGACGGGACTTTCTAATCTCTCCCTCTCTTTTTTAGTAATCGAAATCTGTGATAGTGACACCCAGGAGATCATTCCGACGCTGGCGGACGCAATGCAGAACGGGAAGTCGATCTGTTGCGAACAACAACAACAGCTGCCCAGCGGCCCCGGGTCCGCCGGTCCAGCTTCGATCTCCTCACACACCGAACCGTCGTCGCTGGAGCCGGTCGGCGAGTTTGTGCTGAAACCGACCGTCACCTCGATGATCCTCGATCCGCGGCAGGGGCCGCACGTCAGCACGCTGGTGCAGAAGATGAAACAGATCACGCGCTTCTTCCACAACCGCCACGCCGTGTCCGGGTTCGTTCAGTTCTGGGTACTGTTCCGATTGATGTGGACGAAGATCATCCGCAACCGGACGGTGCTGTGGATTCAACTGATCCACCACATCGCGTGCGGCATCTTCATCGGTACGGTACCTGGGATGGGGGCCGATCGAGGTTTCAATCTATCTGATATGTCCTTTGTTGTAGGTCTCATCTTCCTCAACGCTGCCAACGACGGAGCCCGAATGTTCGATCATCTGAAGTTTTGCCTCGGTGTGTGCTTCTTCTTCTGCTACACGCAGATAATGGTCCCGGTTCTGAGTTGTACGTAGCAAGCTGCTGAGCAAGAGGTCCTGCCCGGTTTCAATTCGTATTCTGCCTTTCGTAGATCCCCGCGAGGTGAAGCTGGTGAAAAAGGAGTGCTTCAACCGCTGGTACGGTCTGTTCCCGTACTATCTTGCCCTGACGCTGTCCCGGTTACCGGTGCAGCTGCTGCTCAACATTGTGTTCACCGTGCTTGTCTACTGGTTGTCCGGATTGCCTCCGGAGTTCTACCGGTACTGCCTGTTTGCGCTCGTCGGAATCATTGTGTCGCTGTGTGCCGAAGGATTCGGTCTCATGATCGGCGCCACCTTCAACGTTATGGTACGCCTAGGGGAGGCAAAACTATTCGAGGGCCATTTGAGGACTAATGTTTCGTTGTTGCTTCCTCAGAACGGATCCGCCATCGGTCCGTTAACGATTGCACCGTTCCTCGGGTTGGCCATCTACGGGTTCGACTTTGCCCCGCAAATCCCGCTCTTCATGCAATGGCTGATGCGTGTGTCCTTCATCCGGGGCGGCGTCGTGTCGGTGGTTCTGGTCGTGTTCGGCTACAACCGGGCCCGGCTGGACTGCAACGAGATGTACTGCCACTTTGACGACCCGAAAGTGCTGCTGCACTACGTGCGAATCGACAACACGACGCTCCTGTTCGAGCTGGGCATTCTCGTCACGATGACCCTGTTCTACCGATTGGTGTGCTACCTCAGCCTGCGGCGAAGGTTCTACAAGTGACGGGGCAGTGGAGGGGAGTGGCCCCACCTAATCATCCGTGTGATGCTTTTTGGCTATTTTCAATTAAAAGTTCAGAAGGGCGAACAGGACCAATCAATCTGTAAGACTTGACTATCAGTTCCGTAGACGGTAGGCGACGAGGTGTATAGATGTTTTGGCTAGGCTAGGCTTAAGGTAACAACAGGCGAAAGGGAACTCTTTAATTGTGGAATCCAAAGTATGGCCAATGCAGTTTACCTCTTTTCCACCATTTCAATCCGGTAACAGTGAATAGCTTTCTGTAGGTATGTAGTGCATTACACATTCCCTAGTTTATAGTAGAGGAAAGAGGATTACTTGTGTTTTTTACAAACGAACGAAAGAGAGCATTGTCCAGGACAACGCGTAGGAAAGCGGCCACCGTGTGTAGCGTGTCGCGCTCCGCTTTAGCTACGCTCATGATATTTCGTGTACCCTTTCGTTTTTGGCTCACTCTATTAGTGTTTAAACTCGGCAACAAATGTATTGTTTTGGAAGGGATAGCGAATAGTGATAACTATACTTTTTTATAGCGAAACAAAAAGTGAAACAAACCGTGTACTTATGAAAAACAAATCTCAAAATTAATAAACTGACGAATCGAGTGCGAAATTACCCGTCTCAAGGAATGGAAGAGATAAGTTTGATCCGGTTTTCGTTCCTTCGGTTCATTCTCGTTTTCTTTCTCTGTTTGTTCGCCCGCCCCCGCCTTACCCCAGCAAAAAGGACGATTGGCATTTGAGTTTTAAAATTTGAATTTATCATTGATTTTTTCAAACGGCACTCACTTCGTTCGAATCGGCGTAATGCCGGTAATTAAAACAGATTACATGAGTGTCTTTTTACTTGAATCATAACGCCAAAGTTTATCTCCTTCGGAACCTACGCCTTCTTTCCATTACGGGCGTCTTTCATTTCGAAGTTCCATCGTTTCTTTCGTTTCGAAGACGTCTTCGTCTTCGGGCGTTTTTCGTTTCGAAGTACCCCGACGTCAACGGGGTAGAAGCGTTTGTTGCCATAATCAATTCTGCAAGAGGGCATCAATTGATGTAGCCGTTTGACCGCACCCGGAGACGCCGAGCGTTCCTCGAGGACTAGTCTCTTTAGTGAAGGGAACTTTTCCGGTATCTGTTCAAGTTCAGCGTCCTCTATCTTCAAGCGTCGAAGATGAACCGATTGGCGATGGAAAAGATTGTAAGAATTTATTCAGGTTAACATCACGACTATGACCCCTGGTTTCTCTTTTTCTGATATAATATACACTTACCGAACTATAATACATTGTCAAGCAACGAACGTTGTTGCGATGAATGTAACGAATGTTGCTAAGCCCAACAAATGTAATTTCCTGCAAGTGGGCCAATCTATCAAACCGTACAGAATTGTCGGCTGCAGTCTACGAAGGAAATCAAAATAATTAAAACGGGGTCTTTGTGGCCACTAAGGTCTATAATCGATGGCTCAACTTACCACTTTTTCCACGTTCACTTCCAATCCGCTTCCCCGGCGACCAATTTATTTGCTGTTAATAGTTTGCTAACCGTGGCCGGTGAGCTCAGCATCTGCGAAGTGAAATGACGAACAAAAACGTCAACCGAACCACACACGGTGCAGAACCGGTGTCGTACCGCGGTCGGCACTTACTGCTTCATTAGTGCGGCCACCGACCGAATGGCACCCGTTTGAGGGGCAAGAAATATGATCGGTGTGTGAAGCCGTGCTGTGTGCGGCTTTGGAGACGTTCGCCAAATGCACTTGTCAGCTGAGTTTCTTCGTTTGGGCACGTTTTTTCCTCGCGTTGCCGTTGGCCCGAGGCCAGCGGCTAGCCAATGGCTCGGAGCGCTGAACCGCGAAACGGCTGCAAGATCTTCCGGTTGATCCCTAGGGTGGGGCACCATTTGTCTTGGGTTTTATTTTTGTTCGCCACCCGACGTGGACGTGTTAAAATCTTTTTTATTGCTCTACTATGCCCCATCGCCGGTCGCCGGCGGCAGAAGTCGATGAATTTTGATCGTTCGAACGGGTGCGCTTTATCGACGATGGAAGTGTTACTGCCGTGCCACACGGCACGAAACAGTTACGCGCAACATGTAACTTGGTGTCAAATCTGTTTCGTGCCGTGTGGCAGGTCTGAAATATTACAGCAACAGAAACAACTAGTTAGAGAAATGTCAAACTTGTTTACATTCGTGTTTTTGGCCCGAGAAAATAGAAATCGGAGAGGTAAGTTGATTTCTGAATAATCTTTTCGCTTTTTTTTAGATATTGTTGCTGTACCGGCAAGATGGGATTGAACAAAGTGACAACAGGCCAATCGTCCGGCACCAGGACCGCACATCCAGGATCATTGCTAGCCAAGAGATGAAGAGATGACCATTACGGCGAACAGGATTATGAAGGCGATAGATGTAGAGTTTACGAAAAAGCCACACTAATTCACGTTATTTCCCGAACATCCGGATTCATATTCTACTGGGAGTGATCACGAAGAAATAAATGCTTGGTGCCATGCTTGGAATTATGCTGGTTTATTCTCTGCTAAGATTGTTTTGTACAGGAATCTGTAAGCTTGTGTTTTCAGCTATGCCTCGGGGAAATCCCGGACGGCGTCTGGCGTGCAGCTTGTTACTCGTCGCGAAGGGATGGGCGACGCCGAGTCCGTTGGTGAATGGTTTGTTGGTAAAAACCGCAGGTAGGAGCGAGAGATGGTTCCATGGATAACATACGCGTCATTATTCATGCTGAAGTCGAAAGAAGCACTTGATGTTGGTTTCAGTTACTACGATTGTGGAACTTTGCTCAGGGTTCTAAAAAAAGGAAATACAAAAAGATGGCAATTCAAACAGAACGAAGGAAAACATGTGGATACCCATTCGTTCTGGACCCAAAAAATTTCCATGCTTCTTTCCATCGATGATATTATCATATTTTCTATGTAGCAATTTCATGTAGCTTCATTTCGTTATATTATAAATAAATGAAGCTATTAAAATCTATTTTATACATCTTCCCTGGTTCTTCTATTTAAAACTGTCTTGATTCTTGTGCTAACCAGATATCACATATCAAGTACACAAATCGGCGGAAATCCGGGAGCGTTTCAGACCACTGTCGGCACAAATTTTTACGATATAAAAAGCAAATGTACACCTTCTTGTAAACTTCCAACAAAATTAACCATCAATAATGACCGTCACTAATAATCACCTAACCAAAACATTTACTTCGATGTTCATAACTAATTGTTCGGTCCACCGGATCCGGAGCGTTCCGGATAACCAAGCTCACTACGCATTTATCCGAAACATACTTACCAGTTTTACGTATCTTTTTTGCTCCGGTTTGCTATCCATTTTATTGCTGAAATGGAGATAAACTTATAGTTAAAATTCAAAATAACATCACAAATAAAAATCTTTGCTTGTTAACAAACCTCTGTTTTCGTTTGTTTGTAAACAAACCTCTGTTTTCGTCTGTAATGCGCCCTGTTGCAGGGTCTGCAGACCCACAAAGCTTTTGACACCTACTGATCGCTTTACTGTCAAAATTGTCGCGGTTGGAGGCTGTAATATCGTTTGTTTCGTGCCGTGTGGCACGGCAGTTAGAATTTGCATCTGGGATGGCTGCCAAAAGCGGCCCCGCGAACTGTCGCTTTGACTGACAGCCAACCGGGGGGGCTCTTGGGGGGTCCGGTTCGAGAACGTAATCCGAGCGTGAATGAAACCGGAAAACATGGCCAATATTCAATGAATTCGCTCAGCTACCGCGGGATCGGTTTAGGAAATCCCCAGAAAATGTTAATTAAAAAGTAAAACCAACCAAATTTTAAATCCTGACTGGCGCAGGTGACGGGTAAAAAGTTAATTCACTTGGCAAACGTTGGAAATGACAAGGTTTGGGATATCTTCCAAAGCAAGTCGTCTTTCTTAACGATCGGAGCACATCTTAGTCACATTAGTGGGTGTGGAAAAGTTGGCAAGAAACGGCCATTTATCTTCCCGAACACAGCACACACGGCAGGACTAGACTAGGGAGGTACCTTCTAGCGAACGATCAAAGAGCGAAATACCTTAATGGAACATAACTTTTGTCCGCCAACTCGTATCGGGAGCATCGGATTTGGGTTAACTTCATTTTAATAAGCCATTGTCGGACTCCGAGAATAGACCGTCCGTCTCCGGCCGTTACTCGTTTGGCCCTTTAACATCGGTACGTACTGAGCCGTTAGTCAGTCGTAAGAAAAGAGCAGGCGTTACTTTTAAGCTATCCGTTAGTTCCACAACGTCCTGCAGGTCCCAGACAGAAGCCCAAAAGACGAAATGAAACATTTTATTTGTGCCCAAAAAATGTTTTCACTCTGTTTTCAATCGTAATGCGTGTTGCGCAGCCATTTTCAATTTCCATGTATGTCCGTTGTTGATGGCAATGCTCGCTGCCGTGCTGTTTACTTCGTTCTTCGTCACCGAGGTGTTCAGAGAGGACTTTGTTTGGGTGCCAATCAGTTTCGTTAAATCCTGTTTCCCTTTAGGATGTTTCTTTTTCGTCCCGAATGAAAATATTGTGCCCCAATCCAAAGTGACGTTAATGGTGGAATATTTCCACCGACCAATATTTTCCTTTCCATTTGCCATTTCCATTTCCACGCTTTTCTCTTGGCACGATCGGTGCATCAACAGTGTTTTGTGAGTCACAGACGAAACAGAAACGGAAAACACATTCCATCGCGAAGGTGTGGGCGATCGGCGGGAAAATCGTTAGTCCGCCGGCACGGTGAGAAATCAAAATAAAACACACCCGTGGCCGGCCCGCGGACGATGCGTGCACACGATTTTCGTGTCTAATTGTGTTGGTCCGGTGGACTATCGTGACGATGGCGACGACGACGACAAGTTGCGCGAACGGCACCGAATGAAGGCCACAAACTGGTCACAAAATATTGATAATCGTCACGCATTCCGGTGCGGTGCGGCCTCTGACTCTCGCGCGCGCGACATGATGCTTTTGATGTTCAACATGCGAACGACATGCGACCCCCCCGCAACGTGTGCCCGTTCACTCGAGGCCCTTGGGCCGGTAGGGTCGTTAATAATTTTCGTTTCGGAACGTCAGCTAACCTGATTTCGTAAGCAGCGGCGTAAGGTTGCAATTTGCCAGGGCTTGTGTTCGATTGCGAAAGGTGCTGCTGGCCACCGAGTTGAGGTGGCCGGATGAATTTAGTTGCAAAGCGCTGTTCGCTATGTTCCACTTGGCTGCGGTTAGTTTGCAGCACAGGTTGGCGCTTTTACGAAAAGATTAAATATTGTTGTTGAAGAAAAAGATTCAAGTTGGCTTGTGATCTATTTTTTGAGCAATTTTTAACGATAATTTATCTCAAATTTATTCTAAAACTCCCAAGAGAAACGTCTTTTCAACTAACGAACGGTTGGTGACCGTTGCAGCGAGCGTGATTTAAATTCGTATCGAACCGTCCGTCCACAGTGACGTCACACCGTGACGGGTTGTGCGTTCTGCGCACGGGCAACGACATTCGGTGCCATAAAGGATGTGCATGGTCCTTCCCCCGTTTGAGAGAGCCCAGAGCTGAGTGTGGTTATCAGTTTTGAGGGAGTGTGTGTGTAAAGATTTTCTTCTTCAAAACCACGATTGGGGAAGAGTTGCTCGCTCGATGAGCGCTCCCGAATGTGGCTGAGCCTGGGGCCCAATGTAACGCAATCAGGACGCGCGTCCGTTAGTCGAAGATTGTGCGTGGTCCCGTCCGTATCTTCGCGCAGGACACGAACCATTGCCCTCCCCAGTGGGACACGTGCGATATTTTTTGTGACGGTTTTATCTGTGTGCTTCAATAGGTGCAGACACTGTCCTGTGAAGAGCAGCAGCCCAACGACCAGTGGAAGCCTAAAGTGGTGAATCCCGTTGTGGTTAGTTTCGAGCCTGATCGCCTGCGAATCTCGCTATCAAAACACTGTTAACGGGGTTTTTTTGTGTGTGTCTGTCCACACACATTCGCACCATCGATCTGTTTTAAGTGTGCCATCGCGATAAGGACGAGGCTCGGCTAAAAATACGTGGGGCTTCTTTGGTTTTTTTTTCTTCCCTTGCCTAATGTTTGCTACGTGAGTGCTGTCGCTCGCAAAGGGCAATGTAATGGATATCGGACCCCCCACCCCGCCGCCCGGGAAACCCTAAACTGTCGGCCCACGAACGCCGGAGGACAAAGAACGAACGCGCATTATGGAAGGTGAACCACGGGTGGAAAACCCCCGGAGAGTGAGAGACAGACACGAAAGAAGAGCGCGCGAGAGGAATTGGCCTCCACTGCTGCTGCTGCTGCTGGGGTGTGTGTGCGTGGTGGAAACAAACAGTAACATGGGCCAGCAGAACCGGGCCAGGACCTGCAGGAAGATTGATTACTGCGGGAGCAGCACACACTACCTGCCACCTGGTACCGGGAAATGCCGCCCGGGGGCGCTGCATTGTTTACATCGCGTGCCGAGAGTAACTCACGCGGTGATGATGAGTGTAGGAGATGATACTCTGTGGACCCCCATTCTGGGGTTGATGTTGATTTTTGTGATTAATTGCTTTGCTAAGACGCTTCCGAGATGCTCGGAAAAGCACGCACCCGGCGAGACACGCGAAACGCTATTCGCAAATGGCGCGCGCGCGCTCTTTTGGGGAAATTCTGCGCGTTTGGACGACGATTACCGGTAACGACGGCATTTGGCCACGTTACGCGACGGTTCAACGAACGACTCATTTGATCCGTCTCCGGCGTAAGCGTACATTGTTTGGTAAATCATAGTGAACGACTGCATAAACGTATTTAGTGAAGGTGTCGTGTTGGCAGAAGCCACGAAAAAGGCTTAGAGCTTAAAGGGTAACGCGTAGTAAACAAACGTTCCAATATTCAACGTTCAGTTCAAATTGAATTAACATTGTTTACTGTCGTTTAAAATGAGTTATATCCCCGTAATTGCTGCGAATGGGATGAAGTAAACTAAACCCCTTTGACGCTGTTGATGTAGCATTAAATAAAAAAAGGGGTAAACTGCCACACACACAGGATGACCGACCCGTGCTCGTTCGATCCGCTCTATCACCGCGGCGTGGCGTGGCGTGCATCCCGGCGACCGGATGCTAAAACCGTTTTGATTGGTCGTAAAAGTAGCCCACCTAACCGCAGGACCCGGTGTGCCGCTGTGTACGAGGGTCCTCGTTAACTGCGAGCCCACTTAAACACTTACGAGCGTTCGTAAGAAGACGAAGGCAAAAAGGTGGCCGATTGCGGTTTCGGAAGAGCGGGTGAATGTGACTCTTTATCTTCCGTTTCACATATTTGTTGAACCCTAATTTCCCGCTTGGCTTCCATTTTGTTTCCACAAGTACCTGAGGGATATTGGTGACGTTTTTTTCCTGTTACTGTGGGGATAACATATTCACAACCCCCCTCTGGTGGGGCGCCTTCTCGCTCGCTCGCTCTCTCGACTGCTGTCCTGCTGTCTCAGTCGGACCAAGCGCCAGCAGCATCGGCCAGCAACAAGAGCACGGCGTCCGTATGGCGGGCGACTGCGAAATTCGGCCGAGATTATAAATAACGAACGTTTGTGCGGCCGCCGGCTGTCCTCCCGGGGTGGTGCCGGTGTCTTCCTGTTCATCGGCGGAGGGTATGTTTTCAACCTTTGCTTGCTCGTCATATGCCCCCGGTGTGCCCCGGTGTCCGAAGCAGCAAGAGTTCCGAGAAAGAGAGCAAAAACAGCGCCAATCGGAAACAAACAAACAACATAGCGCCGAAAAGCATGAATAAAATACAATCATTAAGGTGTGCAGCACGACACGCCGCCATCCAATGACAGGTCCCGCCATTGCGGGGCGCTCGTCTAGCGGGTGACTAGCGAAGTAGCCGCTGTGTAGTGTATGCTGTGCCGCAACGCGACCATTTCTATTGACACATTCCACACGAACACACACACAAAGTAGCGTGCGGAAAAAGTCGAGAGCGAGTCTCTTTTGCTGTCCCTCTGTATCCTCGCTAAGTGAAGCCCCACGTAGCATACGCGGCCAGCTGAGATACGTTTTAAGTGCCCGAGAAAGTTAGTGACAGAGAGAGAGAGAGAGAGAGCGAGAGAAGTTGGGCTATTTTCTTCGCTTCGCGGCGAGGACTTGATTTTCCCAAAAACTCTGCAGTTCACGCTCACAGCACGACGCTCAGTGCACGGCCGACAGCTGTAGCAGAAGGACAAAACACGACCGACACGAAGCGCAGCATTCGTTTGCTGGCTTCATCCTCCACACACCCGAAACACCATAGACGGAACGTCAACCACACACACACGTACAAGAAGTGGGACGGTGTTCCGTGATGGTGTTCGGGAAGTGAGCCCGGCTATCGTGCGTGCCGTTTGCCCTGCAGCTGACACAGGATAAGTGCGTGAATTAGCTAATGCCGTGCCGTGTGTTTGAGTGTGTGTGTTGAAGGCACTTTTCCCGCCCCGCTTAGTGAGTGTGTGTGTGAGCTGGAGCCTCCAGGATAACCGTTTGGGGTTCGGATGGATAATCGAAACCCACACTCACACACTGGGTCGCGTGAGTTCCGGTGGTGTGCTCTGAGCCCGTGGAGCCCGTTCGTTTTTCCTCTCTTCCGAAGCGTCCGGTGGTCTGTTTTCCCGATTTCGGGGCCCCGACACTCTTGTGCGGCCGTTCGTGAGGTGAACGTCAAGTCAGAAGTGCGCGTTCGAAAGGGGGGATTCTGTGCCAAACGCCGCGTGCGTGTGTGTGTGTGGCTGGCAGGGTTTCCGTTTTCCAGGTGACGAAGTGCAAGAATGGTGGCAAAATTACGCGCGAGCGTTGCGTTCAGTCCCGAACCCTAATGCGTGTCCTTAAACGCGAATTGGATAGTTTTTAAATGCGAATTTAAATTTAAATGCGTAATTGGATAGTTTTAATAATCATAATCAAGCATTGTGCTTATTTTTATGAAATAATGTGCAAAAAATGTATTTATGGAACTCACCACTGCATAGAGTTCGGTGGAATTTGCATCCGAAACCCTAATCGTACGCACAACGTTCTTCGGTGGCGAGCAAAAATCGATTGTTTTGTGTGCTGTCGAGCTAAAGGGGCCTGAACTCGAAGGGGTTCTGCACAACGACGATGTGATGGCGATGGAAAGGTTCATTCACTTATCGCGCTTCGCGAACCGACGTTTTGTAGAAAAGGATCCGAGAGCGTTTGACAGTCGCAGACCTTTCTTTTAGCAGCCCGGTTTCAAATCGTTGCCCAATTGGCATGGTGAAACATGGTGGCTTATGTGCTTTCTCCACTTAACTCTGCCAC
>NC_069144.1:9816627-9919127 GCF_943734635.1 Anopheles cruzii | reverse complement strand
ATTGTTTTCTCTTCGCGCGTCGCCTCGTCTTAACAATGTTCGGTGTTGAAATGCATTCGCCTTGCGTTCCCAAACGGCAAGCTCGTCGGTCGACCGGGGCGCGATTTAAAGACACTGTACCAGACGGAACTGGGTGCAAATTCAAGCATCGACGCACGGAGCGAGCTTTGGGGTCGATTGCATAAACTGGGCTCAAACTCAATTTATTTCTCGTGCCCCAAACGCGCCCGCGTCCCCAAATCACGGCGAGTATAATGTTGTCTAGGATATATCCACCCCAGGTACCCCGGGAGCGCCATATATATTTTTGACCCATTTGGTCAGAATAGGCCACACAGCAACGGGTCGACCGACCTCAAGCAAGCATTTTGAGCCCGAAACTCTGACGGGCATTCGATTGGCAGCTGGAGAAAATTGAATTTTGGTTTCGATTTCGGTTCCCCTTCGTTCAGTTGGCACGATGTCTGCCATCCATCCGCGACCCCGTTCAAAGGCACCGGAAATCGAAGCACCTTGACTGGTAGTGGCGGAATTTATGGCGCCTTATGATGATCCGTTAGGTAACCCGGCGTGGGGAAAGGAATTTAGGAACCATTGCGAATCGACTTTTCAGTACTTGAGCACATTTTAAAGCCAATGATCTATAGAGTTTGGGAGATGGTTACGCCGGTAGACTTTTGTTGATTGCACGGAGACTGATGGATCACTATTTTGTACTTTGTTTTCTCTGACGGTGCCCTGAAGCGCCGCCAGTAACAGCAATCACCATAAAGATTTACTCCGGACCCGGGATCAATTAGGATAAACGACATCGCTCAGGCCACCATAGTGTGGGCGATTTTGGAAATCTGTCGCCAACGCGACAAGAAAATGGCCCGACTCTCGCTCTGTCGCTGCTGGAAGCTTGACGACGCTAGGGCCGCTGGTGGAAACCGACGCCAGTCTGGCTGCCGACAGCAAATTGTTAAATTTTACTTTTCGAATGCAGTCACACCAACCGGCCAGCCATTGTGCTTCGGTTGCCTGCACTTCGGTGGCTCCGCCGACATTGTTGGGCTGCAGACTGTAGATTGCGAGCCATTACTCTGCGTGTGCGCGGGGATTATTGTGCAAATTGTTACTTTTTTTACTCCCCGTCGCTGGAATACTGCCACTGGTATTGACAGTAAAATATGAGAGCGAGAGCGAGAGCTGGAATTGGTGGCGACCTTGCACTTTCGTCGGTCCCAGAGTCGTGCAGGCGGGCTGAAAATAAATTCCGTCGGCAGCATAGCGGATTTTTGCCCGGCAGAATGTTGAACGTTGTTATTTTACTGTGGAATGTTTAATATGCTGGCTTTTCTCGCATGACGGTGTTCATCATACGGCAATGGAAATCTGTGCAAATTTTTGAAGCGGAGAGGCCTAATGCTTGCCCATGTGCACAAATAAAATTCAGATAATTTCATCAATTTACACTCGGCAAACAAAGTATAGGCGGCGCTAACTTTGCGGGCTGGCACAGCGGAGGCCACTTGAAACCGGACACGCAGTTGAGCAGCATTAAACGATAAGTGTCCATTAAATCGGCGCGATAGTGTCGTTAACTGTGCGATTTAATGACGACTTGATCCTTCGATCGAAACTCTGCAGCTCAAATCCCGATAAATCACACGAAAGTGCGAATCCGAATGCCGTAAAACGCCAGTGCGATAGTCATCTTTCGGTTTGTTTTGTATTTTATTGTTCATTTTAATTTTTTTAGAAACCTTTTCAAACAAGTACCATGCAACGAGTAGTTCGCTAAACATTGCCCTCCCGGGCCAACATTATTCCGGGGCTAACGTGTGCTGTGGTGTTCCCATAATTTCCTCCACTTTTCGAGATTATTAATATTTTACCCACTGACCTGCGGTCGTGGTCCTATGCGGTCGTGGTCCTCCCATGAGTGTCATTAACAAGGCCCACGTGTGTGTGTGTTGTGGCACAGAAAGGGACCGGCAAACGGCTATGGGCACTGCATCCCACCGGAGCACCGGATGCCGGCAAAACGGTTCTAATGTGGGTCCGATTGGTTGCGAATCGGCGTTGGGGGCGATCCCAAGGATCGTTAGGGCTTTCGGAAACGGGCCGAAAGTATGCTATAATTTTGGCGGCTCTTGTTGGTTCTCGGTCACACAAAGGGAACCGGATGTTAAGTACCTTGCCAGTGCATTCCCACGTACGATTTCGGACATCTATCCCAACGTTGGCTTGATGTTAGGGAACCGAGCTTTTGGGTCGAAGTACGTATCAAGGATCTTGGCTAGATCTGTGTAGTGAGGTTGTATGTAATAAAGTACGTAACATAAGCCATGTTAGACAAACATGTAAGACATTTAAAAGATCCTCAGAACTATAGAATCATAAGCGTTAAACAGTAAATGTTTGAGTCGAATATAAAAACAAAAGGGCAACAGTGAGCAACTAAGCAAAAGCATAAAAAAAGGGAGTCAAATGAATAAACTCATCACATTTGGAGGTTCAAAAGCCCCCCAAAACTCATATAGCGAGCTCCCGGAACGCGTGATTCGTGTTAATAATTTCCGTTGCAAATATCCGTTGCAAATGTCCTCACGCCGCACGCGGTGCGTCCACAAAATATTCCCGCGAATCGTCCTCCTCTCATCCTTCGGAGGAGCGATTCGTCGGCGATGGCCTGGCCCGGCCTGGGCCGGGAAGCCAATTTTCGACATTTCTCCGCTCGAGCGGAGGAGGCCCGTAAATTAGATTTCCTTCCCGTGACGCTCGCTTGGTATGTCCTTTTTTCCCACTTGCTGTTTACTTGCTGCCTCCAGTGCGGGTGTCCTCCTCCACAATCACACACATTTTGGGGCACAAGGTGCGGCCGCGTGCGTGCAGGAAACAGGGGTGGGTGAGATGGTTCTATTTTTTGTTGTTGTAATTTCTCGCGCGAGGAAATTAGGTTTTGGTTTGCGATGAGGTTTCCCTGCGCCCGGTCTTCAAAGGCGGTGCGGCGCGCAACCGACAGTCGAATGACGCAGGTAAGAGGTGACTTCGAGCGGTGACCCTTTGTGCGTGGGTGGTTTAGCGGCGGTTTAGTCACCGTCGAAACTTGTGCCGTCCCCTCCCAGGCAGGTCGGCCAAATGGCGCAAATTTATAGGTGAAACATTTGGTGTGAGATCGTTCCGATTCTGTATAAATCCCATCACCATTTCCATGGCTTCTGCTTTTGAGAATCCACCTGGCGTTATTGATGAGCATACGGTTTAATGCGCAGTTCAAGTTGGCTAGTGTCTTAGGTCTTGAGTCGTAGGCGATAGGCGGTCAGGTCTTTGATAACCTTTCGAAATATTTCTTCTCAAAAAACCATCAATTCTTCTTAGCATCATGAATAAGAATTTCCAGAAAAGTATTCTATTTAAACATATGTATAACAATCCTTTTTATATTCGAGCTTAGACTTCTTCGAAAGACAACCTATTGTTTCTGTATCCTTTCTTTATGCTAATGAGTGAGCTTGATGACACCAAAGCTTTCGGGCTGTAAATTTGCCTTTCTGCCTTCCCAACAACCGGTCGGTTGTCAAATCTCTGATTGTCTGACGATAATGGTTCGTGCCGGTCATCGCACATTGGTCACTTTGGCTAGGCAAACACGCGTCAATACTTTGCGCAACAAACCATACCCATGCCGATGTTTTCATGCTGTGAAAAGTTAACGCTTCGATTTGCATACACTTGCGTGTGTTCCGGTGTACGTCATGAATACGGAATACGGTGATTTTTGTGGTGCGGTACGAACCGGATTTAAATGCCATTTGTACGATGAATTCAACATTGCCCCACATTGCCGCCGTTGGCGCGTGGAAGCCCTTTTGTGGCTTCTCCTGTTTGGCTGATCCGCCGAACAGTTTCGGGGGGTTTGCTGTGTACATTGTCTAAAGCAAAACCCTAATGCGGATCAGGACAGGCCAGCGTTTCCAAGAAAGAGTTCTGAATCTGCTTCAAGAAGTCAAACTATCGAACGCCCAAACGTGACTACCACCAGTGGCGAGTGGACAAGACTGGCAGGGTCCAATAAAAGGTCACCCTGTTTCACTCGTGGCCAGAATCGGCGGTAAATCGACTGATAACCCGCAGTACCAGGCACTATGGCGTTCACGAATGGCTTCCTGGGTACTCGGATCCGGCGAAAATCGATTTCCAGGACACCGAGTCGGACACATGCCTTCGGTACGGTTCGGAGTGTGTGTGAGGGACGGTGCATTGTTTCTTCGCCTGTCATCGGCGTGAAGCGATGGCGCATTTTATGCCCCGTGCCGAATGTTTGATTCGCGATTTTATGGTATTCAGGGTTTGCTTTCCGATTTCTTCTGTCAGAATTGCAACCCTTTCGCAAAAAAAGAATACCCCCAAATTCCGATGTTTGATCCACGCTAGGACAAGTAAAACAATGGCCCACTTGTCACACGTCACTTGCGCTGTCTTTACGTTTCGATCGACCAAAGGCCGCGGAAGTTTTCCAATCTACTCGTACTCCGCGGCAGGATTCATCACCGGAAAACAACACGATAACAATGTTTTGTTGCGGAACCAGCGCTCTATCGACATAACGAAAGTTGCCGCGGAAGGTTAGGCAAAAACAGAACACGGCCAAGAAAAAGAGTCGCCATATCATAAATCAAGCGTTCCGTCGAGTGCAGACACTGCAGTTCTTCTTCCGGCTTGGCAAAATGGTTGTTTTGAATTGGTGCAGAAAATGAGCCGGCTCATCCGCCGCCGGCAGCCGTTGCCGAGTTCACAGGATTAAAAACAAAAACGTTTCACTTTCACTCCTCCTCGGGTCCCGGGCCCAAAGATCCGGCCGGGTTTTTGTTTTGATCTTCGATGGAGCCGCCTGGTGCGTTGTAATGTCGGGCCGGCCTTTTAGGGGGCCAGAGGACTTTGGCCATAATAAAAAATCATAAAACAAGATAGTCTGGCGGCGGACGGATGGCGCACCGCAGACAGACAGACAGCGGGAGTTATATTCCTTAGCTCAGGAAAAATGTGCGTCAAAAAGGGGAAAAAGATAGTGGACCGCGCGGTCCCCCCTGGAGTCCAGAGTCTGGCACGAATCGAGACTGGCTGGCGCCGAGATTTTGCTTTTCAATTTCCGACCCACCACCAGCTTCCTCCTCTCGGATGCACCAGCCGGGCCGGGGAAAAGGTTCATCAACGGCGCCGACACCGTTGCTGCTGCCCGGACTTTGGGGAAACGGTTATTGTTTGCTTTATTGATTTCTCGCTGCCATTGTGTCGATTGACTTCTGCGCTGCGCTTTTCCGGTGGTGGTTACGGTTTTCGTGTGGCTCCGTGCGCGCGCTGCACCAAGCACCAGTTGGAGTTGCATTGGCGATGAAAGCCGCATCTCCGTGGTCCCCGGATGGGGGGTCGTTTGGCAGAAGAACTGAAAACAGGGGAAGGAAACCATTCAATGCCCCTCTGTTGGTGGCAGTGTGTGTGCGTAGCCCGGGACACAGCGATATCGATCGGGACCGAGCAGTTTTTTCGGGGAGCGCATTTTAGGGAGCGCAGGAACCATGCGGTGCCATGTCTGGATGGCTCTCGGTTGGCTCCGGCGTTGTTAATATTCATAATGTACTACATGCGGCAACGGCGGTGCACTTTTGCCAATCGTGGATTTGTTTTAAAACAAGCAATAAACTCGGAATAAATCAATTATTCAGCAATTTAGTGCTGAATACAGAATTGCAATTCCGCAAAAGAAACGTTCCAAAACTGAAACCTTGTCCCAGGATCGAGAAGTGACACTCACTCAGGACGTTGGAACTTGCTACAGTAGACTTCATCAAGTCGGAGGATTTTTAAAGAATCCTTCAGAAAAAAGCAAGCAAAAATGATAAAACAAAACTGTGAACATAACGTTCACTGTTCTGTTCCGCCCCCCCGGGCGAGAGATCTCGTGGCCAAAGTTTCTTCACCAAAGTTAAGATGATGATTGATGATGTCAGTAACACAACCGAGAATCGTTGCCATTGTGTCGCCCATTATTACGTCACCAGTAGCTGGTGCTGCTGCGACGGTTATAACAACGTGTAGTTACATGATACCACTTTACGGGCCGGGTCTCTCTTCCGCCGTCGCCGACGCCGGCCGACACCATGTGATGAATGTCTAGAGTTATTTTCTATCGTCTAATTATGAACCGTAGCGTAAGTGTGAAATGTACTCGGTGCCGGCACGAGGCAATGGCTCGTGCTGCAGCGGCTGTTGCTGCATAGTCGGGGAAACGAGTGCTTCCTTATCTAGGCCATTTTATGTTGGGCTGCCTTGGGTTGTTGGGAATCCCAGTGTTCCCTACGCCCTGGGTCGCTCGAGCTGCCGGATCATTGGAATAACATTCTGGTTCCTCGGTTTGTGCCGTGCAAAGCAAGGAACCTCATTTCCTACTTCCAACGAGTCCTCAACGAGTCTCGGGTGCATTGCACGATGAATATTTTATCGCAAAGACCCCTGCCAGGCTGGCCGGTATTACATAACCGATTTCTGGTGCGTTGTCAGAGCCGGCCAAGGTTTGCGGTGCGTGCCAGAAAGCGTGTCAGAAAAATGCCACACCGGACCACCGTCTTCCGTCCGTCCGTCCGTCTTCAAACGGACCAGGGAATGTTGCTTCATGAAACATTTAAAAGTCTATTCGTTTTGATTGTTTTTGCTTTTTAAACATTTAACAGAACGGACCGACAAGAAGTGGCATCGTATCGTCGTCCATGGCTTGGGGTCGTTCTCGCTGCAAAAGAACTCAAGGAAACCGTCCTAAAACCTAAAGTCAGCCTAAGACCGACGGATCGAAACATCGAGAATCATCCGGCACTAGGGCACCCGCAATCTAGGACTATGTAAGGTCCGCACTGAACATTGATTGCATAATCCGTGTTCCAGCATGTCTCAGCGTACAGGCGGAGCTTAGGCCCGTACACGAAAGGGGCACCGAAACCTTTTAGCGTCGATCCTTAACGGTGAAACGTACGGTAATTGAATCGATCTACCTAATGATAGCTATTCTTAGTACCTCGCTACCTCTAGTAAATCATCGCCAACCACAGCAGTACCCGTGGTCGTTACAAGCACGTTGAAGCGGGTTTGCCCTTGCCTGCGAGGCGTTCTTCGTCGGTGGTCTTACGCTGAAGACGCTGCCCGACCCGACCGCTGTCAGTCAAACTTTAAATTAGGAGCCACCGGAGCCCTGAGTTGCGCCGGAAAAACGGAGGCGGCAGGGATGGATGAAATTAAAAGCGACTGATTGGGTACCGGGTTTAATTGAGGAGGATTTTACTTAACCTCCGAGCTCCGGGGCCAAGTGGCCATCGTGGCGCGCGTGGTGCACCGGACAGCCAAATCGTTATTTCTGAAGAAAACGCTCAATTATGGTACCATCTCGTTGCTAGACGATGCTCGGCCGTTTTGAATGACCTTCAAAAATACATGTCGGATGTCGGCATGTTTAACGAAAACATTTTTACAATACCCCAGAATGCTGTTGGAAAGTACGCTGCTGGATACACTTGACGGTTGAACGTTGAGTTGCGTTGTCGTTATTACGCCAACAAATGCTGCTCCACTTTTTCGGTTCGCTAAAAAATTTGAAACATCCCTTCAAACTATCCGCCCCGCCATTTGGGGGACTGGAATCGAGGACACCATTTTGTCACGTTCTGGTGTTCCATTTTCCTGGCGCGTTGGTTTGGGACAACAAAAGAACGGCGATTCGTTCGCACCAACAATGGTTCCCGATCGGGATGCCTGGCGAATGTCGGCACCAAACTTTTGTGTAGCTCAACTGCCAATGGATGTCCTTGGGTTAGATATTTTTTGTTGTCGTTGGAACGCTAGCTTTCATCCGAAGAGGGTGTGTGCGATAAGACAAAGGTAAACATCGTGCCAACCGCAGCACAGGGTTTCTGAAGAGGTCGTCGCCAGGTCTAACCACCATAACTGGCAGGTTTACGCACACGTATGGTTGGCATCCTCGTAACGGTTCGGGCGGCTGGTACAATTCCCGTGGGTCACTGAATGTGGTTTGCAGTTTGACTTGCCCTTCTTGCCCAGTGCTCGGAAATGCAACGGAACGAGGCGCTCGACGGGACGGCGTTACCTAGCCTCCGAAAGTCGCTGCAGGGCCCTAGCCGGGCATGGTAAACAGAAACCCTGCCCCTGTCCTCAGCTGGCTCATATGCTGGCCTCCTTCGGTTAGTCCGGTGAACACGGTTGTGACCGCACTTCCGTCCGTTAATGGAACCACGTTAGACCGCAGCCGCAAATGCGCTACCGACAAACCGGAGATGAGATTATGTGTGGCTTTCATAAATAACAAATGCGACAACGGGGCCACCGTGGTAGGAAATTGATAAAAACCGCTACCGGAAAGCTATTGGAGTAGTGTCGAACTTTAAAAAACTGTTTTATTGATATTGTTTGATGTTTTGCCGTCGATGTCAAAAAATGGTAACATTTGTGATAAATACACTAGCAGGGAATGGCCTGACATCGACAACGCGCAAACATAGATAAAGCTTAACCTCGAAGCCTAGTTCTTGCACGCGAACTTGTCCAGCTCTTCGTGGCGGATCCGTTCCTGCTCGTAAAAGTCTCGCTTTTCGGACGGCGTCAGATGGAATGCTTTGCGGATGACTTTGTTCTCGATGCAGTACCTGGTCGGATTGTAGGCTGGCGCTGCCATATCGTCCCAGCTTTCCTCGTCGGGGCACAGCGGAGCGGATGACGGGGCGTCCGGTTTCGTTGGCTGCACTACTCCTTGCACCAACTGCCCGGAGTTTGTTGCGGGCTTCACCACGTTCCGGAACGTTTCCACGAGGGACCTGTCCCTGCACAGCTGAATATGCGTCATGTACTCCTCCGTCGGCATGAGGTGCGTCGAATTGAGCGGGCACTGCAGCATTTTCACCTTCGGGTACTGCTTTTTGCATTTGATCAGGTGCCGTTGCATCCGCTCTTCCGGGATCTGGTGTGCCCGATTGAACGGGCACTCCAGCACGCGACCAAAGTTGGGAATCGTCGACATTTTAGCAGGAACCCGAGGAAGGTTGAAGCACCTTAGTTGTTTTCGTCCCTTTTATGCGGTTGGCCGAGTGGTGCTGAACAGCTTCGTTCGTTAGTTTCGTGTTCTAAGACGCAGTAACGCTGTTCACAGGAACCTGTTTTGTTAACTTTCACCCAAAGCACTTCCACTCTTCAAGGCATTTTTTTCTGAAGTGATGCTACGACGAAATTTTTGCCCTTATATAAATTGACAGCGACTGTCAAACGAGCATGCGCAGTAGCGCCCCTGGCGGCACAACGGCAAACTCTCTTATTTGTATTCGCAGCCAAGGGTGCACTCTACTGTGCATCTTGGCTGCGCATTTTAGTTTGTTTTATGTAATAACAGTGAGTTTTAATCATTATCTTCAGTAGGGCACAAGAAGTGTTCTTTATATTAAGGAATGCAGCATCTGAGTCACATCATATAAGGGTTTTTAAATTTGTTTACTAAGTAGCACACCAAAGTGTAAAGGATGCCGGAAAACACGGGACAGAGGACAGAAGAATAAAACACGGGGACAGAAGACAGAAGACTTAAGTTCAGAATACGTCTGATACGGACAACATCCAAATGTGACATATTCTGCTTCCGCTAACGAAAATGTCACATTTGACAGCAGTGACAGCTCGAACTTAAGCTGCGTGAACACGGGTTTGACAGCTTAAGCTACGTACACACTGTGCCGCGCTACAGGGTGTCTACAAAAGGTAACATTTTTTCAAACTCCATTCGAACACACTATTTTGCTTGAACAATGCGAAGTCTTTAAACCTTGTAATGTACGCAAAAATAATTGATCGCTTTGAGTTCGGTAGCACTTTACCACCAATTAGTTCTCCTGGCACAGTAAGTGTATGCCAATGCGAAGAGGGTAAGCAAAAAAACGCAACTACACGTACAGAGTAGCACGACCATTCGCGGTCTAAGTCTTTGGTATGAGGTACCGTGGAAGGTCGTTTGTTGGCCTTCCAACAACGTTCGAGCCAGAGACGGCAAAGGGACACGTTTTTGTTGCCATCGTCCTTGCCATTCATCTTCCAACCAGGCAGGCAGCAGGTGCAACGAGAAAAACGAATCGTTCGGAGTGCCTCTATACGGTGAAACGATGCTACAGGAAACGACCGGAAACGACTGGACGACTGCCGGAGTTTGTGTTGCAATTTTTATGAAACAGGTCCCGAAGGAAGCGACACACGACTGTTCGCTTTAAATGTGTTTTTCATACACATTCGCCGCGCAGTTTTGGGCCATTTTACCGTGCTTCGGTAACACAGTGACGAAATTCGTTCGAGTGCCAAGCATTTAGTTGAAGTGGCCGTATTAGAATGGAAATTAGAAAACACACGCCACTCCAGAAACCTCCTTTTGAATTCTGCGGCCCCGTTCTACTGCTGACAGTGTCCTTGACAGCTTTTAAAGCCAACGGACCCGGTACCGATGCCGGCCTTGAGGACACCAGGTGCGTCTGGTGCCACTTAACATGTGTTTGCAGATGGGCGCATAGAGAGAACCTTTTCCCCATCAATATGCCTTATCTGATTGCCTAAACGTTGCCTTGTCGTCGCCCTGTCCGTGAGGCTGAGAATGATTTGAATTCTTCGATGTAATTGCTTCCTCTGCTTTGCGTGTGGCAAACCCATGTCACACGATTTGGAGCGATTTGGCACGCAGACCGAAAAAGCTCCCCTCAACCGACTGCTCGGTGCTTTCCTTTCCCACCCGACCTTGTCCGGTGCGCGGTTCACGGTCAGACGTAAGTACAAGCGAACTAATAAATAAATCCTTTGTAACGGACGAACGATTGGTGAGCTCTACGCGGTCACTGTTCGGGATACTGTCACTCGAAGCACAGAAGGAAAGATAATTGACCATGAAAAACCATCAGCCCGAAAGCTGGCGTGATTTTGCGGTTTTCGCTAACGATAGTTACCGCAGCGACCGTACCATCCGATTTTCCCCAATCCGTGGTAGCAAAACTTGTGCCTGGCGATGTAAAGTTCAATAAATCACGCCGGCACAGCCATTTTAGATGTTTAAGATGAGGACAAAATTATTGTGGGAAAAGTTGGCAAAGGAAATCCGATGGACCGAACGGAAGGATCGGTGGTTCCAAAAATTGTTCAATCATTGATTCAAAGTATGACAATTTCCACATCACAGCCCACGATTTAGGGAGGGATGTACATCAAAATTTGTGAATTAACCGATTGTTTCGTCTTGCAGACCCAGCGACGGCCAATATCAAGACCTGTGATAACAAACAGCCAAAGTTGAACAGCTTTCCACCAAAGCGCCTCTGCTGGGCGAATGCTCCGTGGGTGATGAATTGGTTTGGAAGCTACATCCGTTGCCGCATAGCAACGCCACACGGAGCCGTAATTTGGCACCTGACTCGCTTACCTCTCGGGCGGGCGAATCCAGGGCCCGGGAGGTGGTTGTTTCCAAGCCAACGCATTCCACTCCGTCGCCGGAGTTATTTTGGTGCTCCGGTGCTCGGTTGTTATTTCCAACGCCTGGCAGCATGTCCGCGAAATAAATCCGACGTCGATCCGGCGAGCGTGAAAACCTGGAGCTCCGCGTTCGCTGGAAATGAATCTCCGAATCTCCGATTTTTCACCGGTCCGCCCGATCGAATCCATCATGGCTCCGGCCCGGGAGCCGGTTTTGTGTGCGCTTCGGATCGCGAGAGAGAAAAAAAGAGACGCAACGCGAAGATTGATTCAATATTTGCCGCCGGTGCGCCTGTGGGCGTTTGCGGGGAAAAGTGGCGAACTGCGAACGGCGCTCGGCCCCGGCCCGGCGTGGTGAGTGAAAAGCGCAATCGAATTAATAATGGGCGAACCTTGCGAACGCTAATTAGCTGCTGCAGTGCGCTAATGAATTTATCGGGAAGCTGCCGTAGAACCGCAGCGACGGCTCAGCGCCGACGGACGCCATGGCTGTCGAGTTCGTTATGATGCTTGGTTTGGACGTCAAAATACGTTCAGTTTTCAAATGGAATGAATTGTAGGTTTGAATGCTCCACGAAAGGAGCACAGAAGTTGACGTTAAAAACTGCTTCCCGACCGATCAGGATTTCTTACGCGCCTAGCGAACTGACGAAACAGCTGATCGACGCAAAACACTTAGTCGACAAACGCACCGTGCCGTGTCTTATAAATAACCATCCCGCAACTAGGAGGGCGACAAAACCGCGACAGAAAACACCAGCGTAAGGAGCTACCTCTTCACCCGAGGAGGGCCTTAGATACGCCACCTCGAACGGAATGCGAGGAATTTCCTCGCTCACTACTACGTTGCGGCGTGCTTCGGCGCGAAAAGCAGGAAGTGATAGCCCCCGACCGGTTAGATAATAAAACGGGTCCACCGCGCTCCTAACTATGTTCCGTCGCTACGGCGGAAGCACGAACGCGCGCGCGCACGGCACGGCACGGTTGTGGTGTGTGTTTAATTTTATGTGAATTTACTTCTCACTTTACACAGCCCCAGCGTGGGGCAAATGACCCATATCACAGGCCCGACAAGCATCTGGGGCCGCGGTAAACAACACGGCAACGCAAACATCGGCGGCGGGATCGGCGGTTGCGTTGAGGCCGCTGAGGTCTAACGGGGAAGTTTTAGTGAACTCTACCGGTGCTCCAAGTGGTCTCCTCTACGCCTCTCAAGTCCCGGGCGACCTTGACGGTCGACAACCGTTCGACAGGACAGGTGGATCGTTAATCGGCCCAGGACCGTTTTGCTTTTTGTTTATTCACAACCCGTTGTGCGCGCCATTTGGTGTGTCGGTGGCGCTCGATGGCGTTTATGATGTTTGGTTTGGCCACTTACAGGCGATAGCGTGAGAGAGAGGGAGAGAGAGATGGCACAATCCTTGTTTGTTGTTTCTTGTGCGACAGCGCCGGCGTTGTTTTTCGCTGCCGTTTGCTGTTCCCCGTTTAATTGCTTTTCTCTGCAGCCGAAAGTCGGGATGGGTTGGCAAGCTGAACCACCAGCTGGAGGGTTGACGTGGAACAGGCCACCGAACAGTGCCGAACAGCGGAACACATCAGAATAAAATTGGGCGAATCGTGAAACAAATTTACCGGTGACAGACGATGAGAGAAGGCTCGTCATATTGTGCCGAACAAGCGAAACATTATGTTCAATTTTGAATTAGGTTAGTCTATATTAATAGGTGGCCACAACTAAAGATGGTAAGGGCGTACAGGACATCCGATTCTGTTTTATATGTTTGTTAAATGTTTTCAAATATAACAGGAGAACATCACTCTAAGAGGACCTAAGCTTTACATAATGTTAAGCACTTTTGTTCCTAACACGAGTGTTTTTTACTAAGGCCACAAGGGCCACGTGTGTCAAAGCTTCTTTCAAAGATAAATGCTTTTAATGCATCTCATAGAAACTGAGCTTCGAGAACCATTTCAAAATCCCCTTTTCATCCCCTTTTCATAAGTCTTCCCATCCACGAACGCCTCAAAATTGCGGAACATACGAATGTTCAAATGCGGAAACAAACACCGTAAAGTGTGCCTTCAGACCAGCTCTGAAGGGTCGGTCGGTGATCGGCAAATTATTCATGCTTTTTATATACACACACACACCCAGAACGGAACCTCTTTGCCATGCAAATGCCCGATGACAGCAGCATAATGCTTCGACTTAATGGAAGCAAATTCCCTGGCCCCCGGCTCGACCCAAGTGCCGTGTCCGGCCATGGCGAAAGGCGTAAATAAAACTCTGTCGGCCGGTCGGGGTTGGAAAAATCCTTTTCCCTCGGCAGGGATGATGCAGTTTCCGCCAGCAGCTTGCCGCCAGAATGTTGCGGACAATTTTTCCGGTAAAATTAATTCCGGTTGCGGCTTCCTGAAAAGGACCTACCAATTGATTTGAGGTAATGCTGCGGTACAGTCCTGGACCTGCGCCATCCAGTTTGTGTGTTGCTGTTAGCGGAAGAATTAACAAGGCATAAGGCCGGCCCATTGGCCAGCATTAATAATGGTGAGGGCATTAGCGTGAAGGGCCATTAGCAATACTGCGGCGTGTTTCAGTAAAATGTTAATTTGTTTGGGAGAATGCATAAAATTCACGTTTGTCGAGACAGAGCAACATTTTCCTCATATTTTAACGATGAATCATTTTTCCCCAAAACGCCCGGTTGAATTGTTTCGTGACCGTTTCGGGGTTGGCATTGGAGAGATTTCAATTTGTAAAGAGATGTACTAAGATACACCCGGGAGCCCCCAAGCGCAATGAAGACGGTGCTAATCTGCCCCGTTGGGGCCAACGTCACGAGCACACGCCCGGACCCGTCCGTCCGTCCGTTTAAGGGCTTATGATCTTCGCATTCAATTAGTCCCCCAATCCGCTAATCTCTTGGCACCGCCGGTGCCGGGGGCAGGGACTTCATTTCGTAACCGTGTGCTCCGTCGGTTCCTTTGTGGGTTCCATTTTGTACCAGCAAACCGGTCGTCAGCCGCAGTCGCAGCCGTCTAATGAAGCGTTCTGCTTTGGCCACTGTCCTTTGCAGTCACTGTTCGAGCTGGAGCTGGCAGGATGTAATGAGATTACCGAGGCCGGCCTGTGGGCCTGCCTGACCCCACGGATAGTGTCACTGTCGCTGGCGGACTGCATCAACGTGGCCGACGAGGCAGTCGGGGCCGTAGCACAACTGTTGCCTTCACTTTATGAATTTTCGCTGCAGGTAAGTAGCCACCACCAACTACCACCAACACCACACAGTGCCCCGCGTAATTCATGGCCACTTTCCTTTCTCCCCGCTGCGCAGGCCTACCACGTGACGGACGCAGCGTTAGGTTACTTCTCGCCGAAGCAGAGCCACAGTCTGAGCATTCTCCGGTTGCAGTCCTGCTGGGAGCTCACGAACCACGGTGTCGTCAACATTGGTGAGTATCGATCGCCCGAAACCGGAGCCGGGGACGGATAGTAGTTAGGAGCCAAAAAGCAGGTCACCACCGAACATTCCCCCGTCCACGGACCAGGACCGCAGCGGGTCGGGGCGACTTTTCGATAAGAAAGTGAACCGTTTTTCTTGCCGTGCGTGAAGCCGTTACTCGTTAGAAGATTGGCTGATCAGGCAGTTCCCGGGCTCCCCGCCGAACGAACGTATGGTCGCATCCACTTTCGTTAATTATTTTTCGTCAGCAAATCGGCTCCTTCAAGCACGGCAAGAAATCGGCGAACGCGAAAGCACATCTGGCACGAGGAGGAGTCACAAATGCAATTACTTTTGTATAACTTTTTGATGTCGGCCAAAGTGTGATAAATGAAGCTCCTCGTAACGATTTGCTTGAAGACGCCGAAAGACGACACTCGGCGCTCTCGAGTGCGGCAGCATTTCGCAAGCAACGTACATCGGTTTGATTTCGTTCGATTGAAATTCGCCACTTGAAAAGGAAGCCAGCGCCTTTCAAGTGAACTAATGATTCTATGGTCAGAGAGACTCATAAAACGAAGATTTATTACATTTATTAAAGTGTAGCCCACCGAGACGCGTCGGTTCTCGGTTTCGGAGACGCTGAGTTCGGAGACTCTAGTCCATTACGTGCCTCGGTAAACCTACACACCGCGTGCCTGCCAGAGGACAGATACTGACATTATGATTGAGCGCCCCGGGGCTACACGCTTTATGTATTTGACCACCCGATGGGTGCGGGTAATGTGTTTTATGAGTGAGATGTTGTTAAAATTTAGGGTCCCCGGGATGCCCGGGTGGGATTCGAAATTCGGGTCAACCTTTCTTTTCGGCACTCCAATCCAACTCCACAAACGGAGTGTCGCTTTTGTGGCTCTGCCAAGGACTTCAAAGGGACCACGGCGAGGGTCACGGTGACCGTCACAACCTCCGTTCTGGGGCTCTTATCACTAGAAACATTTACGACCCCAAAACGTTTCGGAACTCTAGCCTCTCTTTTTCACCTCTTTCCAGTGCACTCGCTGCCCCACCTCACGGTGCTGTCCCTGTCCGGGTGCAGCAAGGTGACGGACGATGGCGTGGAGCTGATTGCGGAGAACCTGCAGAAACTGCGCGCCCTCGATCTGTCCTGGTGCCCGCGCATCACGGACGCCGCCCTCGAGTACATTGCCTGTGATCTGAACCAGCTGGAGGAGCTGACACTTGATCGGTAAGTTCCGATTTTCCTACCACTAGGCGCCTCCATCGTGACGTCGATGGAGGCGCCTGGTGGCTTCAAAAGCATCGCTTTAAATCAACCGAACGCAGAATGACCACCGTACTCTCGGAAGCGACGATAACGAAAGTGTGCTAGCGTCCTAAATGACGCAATAAAGCCCCCCCTGGTTGGCGTCTCCAACGGGCGTCGGTTGGATGATACCCCGCTCTTTGTTTGCTTTGGGGGCGGTGGATTCTTTGGGACGAAAGTTCAATTCCACGAACTTCAAGAAGGTCATTAGGCGCCCGCTGGGCGTTGTGAGAAAGTTGTTTCTCATGGTGCCAAATTTAGATCAATCTGTGATGGAGCATACTTTTTGTTGCGCGATAAGACGATCTTCAGGACAACTGATTTACGTTCGCTTCGGCCCAACGTTGGTGATAGAAATCCTATTCGAGTCGTTGTAGCGTGAGAATGTAAACCTCTTACAAGGTCTGTAAGCTGTTTGTACTCCCGTGAAACCATTCAAACCGGGACAGATTATACGCGAGAGCCAACATTATTTAGTAACGGTGCCCCGTGCCTTTAATGGACTGGAAATGACTTTAATCGGGGCGGAACCTTTTTAATAAATAATTTAAAATCTAAATCGTGCATGCCTTCAGCCAGTCCACGGGGCACTGCATCCCGTGATGCCACTTATTTGTGTCACTCCAATGGCCACAGCGTATCGTGTGCGAGGCAGTAGATGAAAGTGCAATTAGTGCGCTACACGCTCCCCGGCCAATGCTCCCCGGTGTGCAGTAAAATGGCGGAAAAATGGACGGAAGAAAACACAAAGCGGAAACCTATTACCGCGCAGTCATCCCTCAATATCCCGTTTCACGCTGTTCCGTTCCGTTCCGTTCCGTTAGCACCGTTTACTCGCGTTTGATTGATTGATGGATCGAGTTTCATCGAGGAACGTGCCGGCTTCGGCCGTCGATGCATCGGCCGGACGGAACGGTCTCCTCGGCCGCTCGCACGCTAATGTGCCGTGTGCCGCGGATCGTTATTACCATCCTTCCAGCGCCGATACCAATCAGATGGTGCAAACCCCCCCTGGGGGGTCGATGCAAAAAAGTGTCAGTTAAGTCCTGGCCCTGCGCAACACTTCCCGAACACTCAATTTAAGGACCACACCGAGAGACAGTAATCAATTTTGATTTTAATTTGCATCATATTGTGACACCGGCATGCCATTGCCGGTGTGATAAAGACCATTTGTTCACAACTGACCAACTGGATAGGATAAAAAATCAATCATTTATGTATTAAATGATAAAATATATATATAGCCGCTATAAATAGCCGGTCAAGAAAGGTCGCGCAGAGGTAATTGTTACTTAAGACATGGCCACCGGTTAGTGGATGGCAAAAACCAGAATAGGGCCAACAAATCGTCCCCATCCGTCTTCATTCCTTGTTCGCCGGTGAAGACAGCGATTGTGAGCCGCTTCCCACGCGCTACGTGGAATAATTAATTTAAATTAGAAACATAATCACTCTATCCGGAGCACCGGAGCATTGTTTGTGTTTCTCGGAAGAGCAGCAGGACGTGCACTAAAGGTCCACCAGCACACCGCCACCGGCGCCGTACCGGGTTTAATCTGGCCAAGGTTCCGAGATTGCCTGGGATTGCTCCGTTTTTCTCCGAATTCGGCCGAGCGAGCAATCGTTCACACAGCCTTACGATTTTCGGTGCGGCCAAAGAGCAATCTTGTGGCAAAACTTTAATTAATCGAATCAAGTGCCAGCCTTCAAGCGTCACTAGTCACTGCTGGCGCTTGAAGCGGCACAGATTTAGTTACAATTTACTGCCAATGCCAAACGAACGGTCGAACAACCGGATAAGAACTCTCGGACCGGTCTGAATCCTGGCCCTACCGCCAAAGGATTTTGGTGAGCTGTTTTGTCGACCGCGAACGGCTAGTCGGTCGGTTCCTATACGCTAACCCCCTTTGCTGTTGGTGCGTTATTTTCGGCTCTGAAGGGATTACGATGGTCAAGCTGCCAGGTAGACACTACTTTTGGCCCGTCCCGATAAGATCTAAGTGTGCCTAATGCCCTTCGCGAGGCGTCTTGCAATCTGGTGGCCACCAAAAGCGGACGGCGGTCCAAAGAGCCGTCGTCATGAAAGTCCGGTCAGTCTCCCTCTCGGGTGACACAATTGTGGAGGATTAGCGGATGTGGTTTGACCAGCCCAGCCCCGATGGCAAACTGGTTTGATCCAGGTTACGGGGGTTTGGGTTGACCACTTACCTTTACTCACTGAACTAGATTATTTATCTCCTCGGCAATGGATTCAAAGGCCTAAGAGATTCACAGAAAAATCGTTTAAGTGAAGTGTTGTTTATTTTTGCTCTTTCTTTGTTTGCAATAAAGCAATTTTAAACGACGATCTCATCTGATAGCAGACTCAGTTACGCTCTCTTAAAAGATCACTTGTCGCAAGAATCAGCGATCAGACCATTAATCTCGACGGGAAGCAAAGAGGACAGCCAAATCTCTTTCTAATCAAAGGAAATTGGGCTACCTCCGCCGTACTACATGGAGCCCTATTAAAAATTAAATATTGAAAAACAGGATCGTACCTAAAAAAAAGCAAACAAAACTCTCGAAGCAGGTTATACGATTAGCGTTGGTTTTAGGGTTTTGTTGAAGTGATCGTTCGTTTTAGTTCCGACCAGAAGATCTCTCCGTTCGATTGGACACTCGAACTGGGTTATTCGTCGGATGGCAGTGAACTATTTCAACACTAATACCGCCCGTGGTCCGTTTACTTCCAGCTGCGTTCACATTACCGACATCGGAGTGGGCTACATTTCGACAATGCTGTCCCTGTCGGCCCTATTCCTGCGCTGGTGCACCCAGATCCGCGACTTTGGCCTGCAGCACCTGTGCTCGATGCGCAACCTGCAGGTCCTGTCGCTGGCCGGCTGCCCGCTCCTGACCTCGTCTGGTCTCTCCAGTCTCATCCAGCTGCGGCACCTGCAGGAACTGGAGCTGACCAACTGCCCGGGCGCGTCGCACGAGCTGTTCGACTATCTGCGGGAACACCTGCCGCGCTGCCTGCTGATCGAATAATCGCATTCCCGATAGACCGCACAACGCAAACACGAAGACAACGGCCTGGACAGGGGACACACTACGCGGCCCACGGGCCTTAACGCCCTCCAAGAAGGGCACTTTTAATTAAGACTCCGCCAGAGCAGCTCGCTACGACTGCGGTCCGGTGCGTGAATCAATGTAGACCTTACCTATTTCGCTGAGCCGCTTACAAACTTTTCTGATGAATATTACAACGCCGCACCAGCCCGAGCCGTGCTCTCTTTAGGATTAGACGCGCCACAGGCGAAATGGACTTTCGTTTTTCAAACTTCGTTTCCTTCCAACGCTCTATGCAGGTTTTTGGATAAATTTTTTTTTGGTTTCCTACGCTTTATACGCTTTACTCTTTGGATTTGGAAAGGTTTTTGTTTTCGTCCCGACAGAGACCTTACGAAGGACCTGAGCCAAGGGTGGGTTTTTCTCGGTTTTCTCGGTTCCACTGTGTGACTCGAACGAAAAAACAATCAACTTTTTTGTACGATCTTTACCGAGTCACCGAGGTGGCCCGTAGGGACGCATCGCGCATTCTAGCTGATTGGAAACTATGCTTAGAAGATAGATCTCAAATTGTAATTAATTGGATGGCACCCACAAAGACATTGGCGGGCGACCGAGGAGCGCCCCTGGCACAACGTGTATGGCGTAAAATATGAACTGTTAATGGATTGTTTTTAACCGTAATGCTGGTAGATGCATAAGATTGTTATGGAATAGGCGAAAGCGGGAGAACAAAATCCACATTGAGCTGGTAAGAGAAATATTACACACAAAAAACGAAAAGAAACACAATTTCAAAACAGTAGAGTCAAGTTCTAAAACGGCTGTGTAGATAAGCGAAACAGTGGAACGGGCGCGTTCAAATGGCCGCGGCTTCTCTGCCACACTACCGCGCGAGATGCAGTAGCCGATAAACGGAAGATAAAGCGAACCCAATATTGGACCTATATTACCAAGTGTTACTAGCGAATAGAGAATGCAGTGTTTTGTGGGCAAACGTACGATGGAAAAGTGGTTAAACTTTGATGTTCGATGGAAGAAACCGTAGAGTAAGACGGAGGCAAAAGTGGCTAAAATACAAAACTGATCATGGTTGGGCAGAGCAGAGCCGAATTGGCTGGAGCGGCCACCGCCAAGCTGTATGTGTACCGCACCATTAGCGGGCTCTGCTCTGCAGCATTCTAACCGGAGGCCGTAGTTCGTTGAATCATTGGTACAATTTGATGCGTGATGGGGCTGGTCGCAATGCCCGAGCAGCCGGCCAGTAGCCTGTTGGCCTGGTAGTATTTGGTGTAAATATATTTTTAAAAACCGGACCGAACAAGACTTAACGTTCCCTGACGTTCCCCCAGAGCCCAGAGCCGTAGTAGGAAAAGTAGTCAATACAATTACAAAACGTGTCGAAAGTGTTGAGTGTGTCGATGTGCATGTGTGTGTGCATGAGTGTGTGTGTGTTTGGAAAACAAGTAGATCCTATATGATAATATTAAAGGTAAATAAAAGTAACTTTACGAAGGCGGTAGCATAAAGCCTTTAGCGCAGGAAGGAACTCAAAAATATGACGCGAAAGCCCAGACCGGCTCACAAACCCTGGGTGGGTCGGCGCCAGGGCGGCGCAGAGATATATTCTCCTCCTTCCTACGTATAAGAACCTTTCGATTCCCATTAAAATTAGCTCGTTCTTTTCCGATGATAATAAGTTGGACACTACTAACCAGGCACGCAAGCAGCAGCCACAACGTGGCATAACTGAGGATAGGCCGAATAAGAAGTAACCTAATAATCAGCAGCTAGTCGCTTGCAGAGGGAGGAAAAAAGATGGACAAACTTTACGATACTACCCCTATAGAGCGGAAGAGTGCAGCCAGCGGCAGCTTTAAGGTTTAACGGAAGACTTCACGCACGTGTGCGAATCGGTTAACATCCGCCCGGAAGTGGGCAACCAAAGCAAGTCGTGCAATCCATGTTGAACTTCTCGCAGCAAGCGATGACTGATCGAGCTCCGAGCAGGATACCGCTACTCGAGATAGAACAGGTTCAGGTTCGAGCGCTCGATTGAAACGATGAAGCTTAATGATTCCTTCCTTGCCCGCTGCCAACCGGTTCGGAGTGTCTGACTGAAGCAGGCGGACAACACGACCCGGCTTTTGGCGGCAAAAGCACACACAAACACACACTGAATTGAAGCAAAACTAGAGGAAATATCCTTATCCACTACATAAGTGCACGCTGTAACGACGGTTCCACAATCGGTTCAATCTTACAACCGGTAGAAGCAAACATTTTTATTGTCCAAGCAACCATTGGCTCAAGCGAAAACAAAATTATATTACGGCACACAATTTCCCAACCTGCCCCGCTGTCCGAAACTGACGCAAAAGCAAAAGTATCAAAACTATAAAGAGAAAACTTTAATAGAGACGAATTGTATAAAGCCGAAAGCTGTACGAGAGCTACAAAACTCAATAAGAATCCCATAAAAGAGAATTACCAGACATCGCTCCGCTGTTTCACACACCATCATCCGAATCTACTGATACAAGAGGTGAACGAATTGTGCAAACAGAAGGGTAAGTTTATTCATCTTCTGCCGACATTTCCTGACCCTCGGGCGCCTCTTGCTCTTCCTCGTCACCGTCAGCTTCTTCCTCGTCAGCGTCGCCGTCCTGATTCTGCTGTGCCCACCACGACAGCAGCCCCAGTCCAGATTCGTTGATAGCCGCCACAATACGGTACGGGGTTTTATTGCCCTCCTGTCCCACGGCACTGCTGCCGGTGCCCGCCGCCGAACTGGAACCGGCGGTGCCTGAAGGCACTTCCTGATCGGGCGGACCGATCGGTGAGCTCTCCTCAAACAGCTCACCAGACACGCGAAACTTTATGCTCTCGCCAATGTCCATGTACAGATCGTGCGTGTTGCCATCCTCCAGCGGGTACTCCCAGACCCACGCCTGTTCCGTTTCTTCGTAGCGTGACGGATGTTGCAGGGCCGATGGCGGTATCAGAATGTCGTCAAAGAATCCGAGCGTAACGTGCACACCTTCGCGACTGCAGCTACGAATTTTACCCGTTATCACATCGCCCACCATCGGCCGGAACACGATGTAACGGAAGTTAACCTCCGTGTGCGATGCACCATCACCGGGCAGTATGATCGAGTCGCCCAACTTCACGATGTCCTTGAGCGCGATACAGAGGCCAACGTTCAACAGTACCTGCGGGAAGGCCGGGATCTTATAAGTAATGGATCAGTGCTATCGAGGAACCCTGCAGCTGTTCAACGAACCTTATTGGCCAGTTTTCTATTGATCTGATCCTTGATTGCATCGGGAAGCTTTAAGCCAAACAGTTCCGGTGCTATCCGCACGTTGTCCTTAAGTTCCGCCAGGACAAACATTTCCCCGTACTGAGCGTCACCAATTTAAGGAATGATTAGCACCAAGTCTCCATTTGATGGAGGACTGTTGCTTGGCCTTCTAATTGAATCGAAATCGTAAGTATTAAATGATCCTTTTTAAAAGGACCATACCGGCACACACGCTTGTTTACAATGAAACTCCGCCGTTCCTGGCCTCCTTTGCTTTGACGTTTCAAACAAGTGAAATGATAAACGTCAAAAGCTCTTTTCTCGCCGTTCCTGAAGGGTTCCCAAATGTCAACGGCACCAAAACAAAACAAAGTTGGAACCGCGTGTTGTTGCACGTGGAGGAATTTCGTGCTTAATTTCGACGACATGAGTGCGGGACAGTTTGATGATGCGTTGGACGATACATCCGAGCGGATCGAAAATCTTGCTCTGAAGGCAGCTTCCCAACCGGTGGCGAACGGTGCACCGACGAGCATCACAAAGATCGAAATCCAAGATGCACTCTTCGGAACGCGGTGTCCCGAGCAGTACGAAGAGGATTATCCGTACGGGGATGATGATGACGACGGTGAAGATGACGACGACGACGATTTCTATTGCTACGAGGGCGGTGAGCTGAAGCGCAATCAGCACCTGAACCTGCAGCAAACGCACACCAATGCCCAGAGCGCCAGCCAGAAAGTGTCACATTTTCAGCCGGCCGACGTGTTGTTTAAGAAGTTCACGAACCGGATCAACGTGGAAAAGTACGAGGGTCCAGCTTCGCTTCCGGGTCACGCCAAAAACACGCTCATCGAAACGCAACGCAAGGCGGATGGCGAACGGTTGCGCAGCAAGGACAAACAGGACCGAGCGACGGCGGAACAGGTGATGGATCCGCGCACCCGGATGATTCTCTTCAAGCTGCTGAACCGGGCCATGATCACCGAAATTAACGGGTGCATTTCGACGGGCAAGGAAGCGAACGTTTACCATGCAACTTCGGCGGCTGGCATGGATTACGCGATCAAGATCTTCAAAACGTCGATCCTGACGTTCAAGGATCGGGACAAGTACGTGACCGGCGAGTACCGGTTTCGGCACGGTTACAGCAAGCACAATCCACGCAAAATGGTGCGCACCTGGGCTGAGAAAGAGATGCGCAACTTGGTACGGATGAAGAAGTGCGAGCTGCCCGTCCCCGAGCCGATCTTGCTGCGCAGTCACGTGCTGGTGATGGAGTTCATTGGGCGCGACGGGTGGCCTGCGCCAAAGTTGAAAGACGTTGAACTGAGCACCTCGAAAGCACGGCAGTTGTACCGGGACGCGGTGGAAATGATGTGGACAATGTACAACCGCTGCCGGTTGGTGCACGCCGATCTGTCCGAGTTTAATCTGCTGTACCACGAGGGGCAGATTGTCATAATCGACGTTTCGCAGTCGGTCGAACACGAGCACCCGCACGCGCTCGAGTTCCTGCGCAAGGACTGTGCCAACGTGACGGATTTTTTCCGCAAACGGGGCGTTTCGACGATGACGGTGAAGGAATTGTTCGATTTCATTACCGACGCCACGATCACTGGCGAAACCGTGGAACAGTGTTTGGGGCGGATCTCGGATCGAATAGCGAACCGGAGCTTCGACGAGTTCACCGAGCAACAAAAACTGGACGAGGCCGTCTTCCGGCAGGTGTTTATCCCGAAAACGCTGCACGACGTGTACGACGCAGAGCGCGATGTGTTCGAGAAGCAGACGGAAGAGCTGGTTTACGGTACCATCACCGGTCTGGCCACCGGAACTCCGGGCTCCGGGAAAGCGTCCAGTGGCGAAGAGGAAGACAGCGACAGTGATTCGGATGATGGCAGTGCAGCCGAATCGATCGACGACGGTGAACCGCGATCATCGGCTGTGGTGCGATCGAAGAACGAAACGGCCGAAGAGCGCAAAGCGCGCAAGAAGGCGGTCAAGGAGGAGAAGGCCGAAAAGCGGAAAACGAAAGTGAAGAAACACATCAAAAAGCGAAAAGAAAAGCTTGGCGCACGGAAGTAGCTACGAGTTGAGGGTCAAAATAATGAAATATGTAAATAATGTAAGCAAATAAAACTCACTTGAAGAACAAATCCGGAATCCGCGACACACACACAGACACGCGAAAGAAGCTAAATGTAATTGTTTTATTTAGACAGCTATTTACAGTTCTCTTTCGAGGAATGCAGCCTTACTGTTGCTTTTTGGGGATGGTTTGTCCTTTTCCATTTTCCTTGGCAGTTCGCGTGGAACGACGAACCATCACATCGTCTCGCACGCATTTCCGTGCGCTTTAATCTTTCTCGTCACCGCCTGATCCGGTCTTGTCAGGTGGAGTGGCTTCTGCTGCCGCATCCTCGCCATCTGGCTGTCTCTTGTCCTCTTTGTCCTTTTCATCCTTACACCGCCCGCAGCAACCGCCCGTCGAGTTTTCGCAAATGTCTAGCTTCTTGAAGTTGGGCGTCCACTCGCCAAGGCTCGCGTTTGCATAGAAATCCATCGGATAGGCCACCTCCAGATTGGGGGGTGTTTTCGGTTTCGTCTCTTTGGCCGCGGTGCATTCGGGGATTTTCCACTCCGCATCACCGAGCACGACGGACAGCTCGTACGGGGTCAGCAGGGGTTTCGGGAAGGCCGTCCCCCAATCGATGGACAGTCGCGGGCAGGCAACCTATAACGAGGCAGGATAACGGACCGTTAGCTAATCATTTATCGATTGTGCGAGATGGCATCGGAACTACGTGCTCCCGCCGCAGTTTACGATAAGCTGGACCCGGGGGTGCAAACGTACCTGAACGAACGCGTCGATACCGTCCATGAGGGCCAGCTTGGAGGGGAAGATCTCGGACAACAGTATGACGACCGATCGGCGGTTGTGATGCTTTAGGCGCTGCTGCAGGTGCTCCAGCACCTTCGTCGATCCCTGGCGACCGAGTGTGCCGAGAATCAGACCGAAGCAAGTCGCGTCGCGTGCCGCATCGATCGCCTGCTTGCGATTGCGGCGCATCGTCTCGTGATCGTACAGCTCGCGGGTGAACCGCTTCTCGTACGGGTCGTACTTGTACGCCTCGAGCGACGGGTTCGCTATCATGGCCGCCTCGAGATGAAACCGACCGTCGCCCAGGTAGATCAACGTCCGAGCGTCATCGCCCTCGCCCGCCAGCCGCGGGGCCGTGCAGCCCAAAATTTCACCCGGACTTAGCGGTTTCGATTGCGGTATCAGCACGTCGTACTGTGCCTCGCGCAGCTCTTTGGCCACGGCGTGCAGTGTGGCCACGAACTGGATCGTGCTGACGAACGCCAGCTTCCGGTCACGGGGAAAGTTCAGCTTCACGCTCTCGACAAAGTGTAGCGCATCGATCTTGATGTCCACGAACACGTACAGCACCTTGATGCCGGTGGTTTGATCGATCGGAACCAGGCAGCTGTGGCCGTAGTGAACCAGCAGATCGGCCCCGAGCGCCTTGGCAGTGAAGTCGTCCACACAGCACGCCCCGTACGTTACATCGCCCATCACGATCGTATCGGCCTCGGTGAACCGCTCGATCACATCACTGATCACCAGGGAGTACATCAGCAGCCCCTCGGGCATCTGGAGGGCGACCCGCTTCGCTTTCGTCTCCCGGACACGCCAAATCGTTTTGTGGATTTCGAAATTGTAGTTCGCGGGCAGGGCGCCGATGGCCGCGTTCAGCTCCGGGTCATTAAGCAGCTCGGGCGGAATTTTGTTGATAACCCGCGAGGCGCCCTTAAACACCTTCCGGACGGGTTTCGCCTTCACGATCTTCACATCGCTGGCAAGCGCTGACGGTGGCGGTTGCTCCACAACGGCGGCTGCCATGGTAACCACACTCCAAAGCTCCCGGGGAGCTTAGTGGCTCTTCGTAAAGTTTCCCTAAAATGCCCACCGGTCGCACACTTCGATCAAACAACACTCACTCGCAGACGGTTCACCAGACGAACTAGTTTCACCTCTTTACGCGCTGGGAAAACGGTTTGACCTCAAATCACCAGCCAGACCCAGACACCTTGTGCGGCACTAATTTATTGCCCACCACCACACTGTCCGCGACCTTTCTGCCCCTCTCGAGGCGCGCACGGGTTCAATTTGCTAACGATCGACAACGGGGCTGGGAATTGTTTACCTTCCCGCCAGACACGCACACGGTTCCATTACGTTATCTACCTTGCGGCGGTTGCCGATGCACTTTCTAGGGCGCGGGTATTGCTCCTCTTGCACTCCGGGTGGGTCTATTCGATTATAGAGACTTTCTTAACATTCGTCTCTTTCAACTAATGCAAATTTCAGCTGCTACCAGATTTGTCCCGCAGGGTACCTGGGCGTCTCTTTTTGGGGGCCGGTCTTTTCGATTATAGAGACTTTGAGCTATAGCCTAACATTAGTCTCTTTTATATACTAATTACTACTATCTCTAATAAAAGTATTATCCTACTTTTGTTGATTTGTCTTACACGAAAAAAAAAACACGAAAAGTCAAAATATTTTTATGAAGTTGTTTTTATAAATCCGACTAATTTTTGAAACCTAACTATGACACTGCGAACCTAACCTTGATTACGAACCTGACACCCGAGTCAACCTACGACAATCCCGAAAAAAGCCGAGTCAACCTACGACAATCCCGAAGGTAACTCACAATTCATCTGGCACTCCTCGTTCCTACCCCCTCGGACCCTCAAGCTCGCGATTCCGCAGAATCCGGGTGGTGTCGTTTCATTCGCTCCTTCGAACATGTTTGTTCCTTTCTCGCTCTTCCAACCGTAACGGGCAAAGTAACTCACGAATTCATCCGTCGTGCGATTTTTTCCTAACGCACTGTGGGGAATTTATATCGGATAGGTGCACACATTTAAAATGTTTTAATCTAATGCCTTATGAATGTAAAAAATGGTATGAAATGATCGATGGGCGTTTGTGGGAATTTTTACCATCTAAATTATTACCCTTGAACTATTATTGCTACGTTTGATAGAGTACTAATGAGCCTTTTTTCATCCAAACTTAAAGCGATATTATCTACTTAATTAAATACATGAACAATCGCGATATCGTCATTAATGTTTTCCTCCATGATAAAATTTTTTTTACATAAATAGTAACTTGCTGAAGCTGCTTTATGTCCGCTATTTACCCATAGTGCAACATGAACAAAATTGAGTGCCAGTGCCCGGCGAGTGCCCGATGAGTGCCAATTATGTTCACTGGGTAAGAATGAATTTGAAAATCCCGAACAAATCCCGAACATTTCCGAGTCACGAAAATCCCGAACGCGCTACGCTACGTGACTTTCCGCACACAAGCAATGGCCGCAAACAAACAGCTGTCAGAGGCTGGCTCGCTAGATGGCGCTGTCGAGCGAAATATTTCAACCTCACTAGAGCCAATTCAAAACAGCGCGCGGCTCGGGCGAATCCGTTGCCGTGGGTGAGACAATGAACTTACGATAATGAAAAGGCACATTCAATGCGATAAAATACCGTTAAAGGAGCCTTATCGGCGGTCGGGGATGCTGCAGGTACACGCTTACCTTCCAATCAGTAGCAAGCTGTGTATCGAAGCATCCTCGAAACCGATCACAGCAACCATCCTAGTAGTGTAGAAGGGAAATCGAGTGCACCGCAATGTTCACCGTTAAGAAGATTGGCCAGCTGAGTGAGCAGACACAAAACTTCGCGCTCGTTGCACTCGTCATCGCCAAAAGCGACGCACACTACTTCAGTGGTTCCCCACGAAACGGATCCCGATTCGTCGGAGAAGGGGCCGCGGATAGTGGCAGTGCACGCGGCGTGCTGACGCTGACGTTGCGCGACTCGGACCGCGATACCATCAACTGTACGGTGTGGGGCACATCGGACACCATGCTGCGGTACGAGGAAACCATCCGTATCGGCACGGTGGTGGAGCTGCACCGGCCACAGATTGCTTCCACGGTTTATGGTCGCTCGGAGCAGTACGCACCGCGGGTATCGTCCCGCTACTGCCTGACGGTCAACGAACAGTCGGCAGAGGCCGTTAATGTGCACACGGGCGAACAGGTACCGTTCCTACGGTCACTGCTCACCGTTCCAGCGGTGCGTCCGGAAGAAACGATTCCGCTGGCTGACATCGTGGCCAGTGGCGCCGGTTGTAGCGGGGAAACGTTCTGCGTGCTGGTGGTGGTACGATCGATCCGTCCGGTGCGACAAATTCGCATCGCCCGCCGGAATGAGGTAAAATCGTTTCGCGAAGTGGTCCTGATGGACCGGAGCCACTCGGGCGTGCTGCTGAAGCTGTGGTCCGAGAGCTACATCCGCTGGGCGGACAGCTGGCAACCGATGGCCACCGTGCTGGCGATCGCCGATGCACGGATCGAGTACAGTGAGTACCACAAGTCGATCGGTCTGACGATTGATCGCAAAACGATCGTCACGCAAGATCCACGCGGGCCGGAAGCAGGCCGACTGTTGCAGCACGCTAAAACCGTTCCGACAAACACCGTTGATGTGGCCTATTCGCTCTCGTCTGGCACCGTAGACCGTAAAGTAACCGCCCTATCGGTCTTGCAATCAATTCGTTAACTTTTGTCCCACGTTTGCAGCGAGCACCATCAACACGATCATGACGGTGCAGCAGATCATGGACCGTGCCGTGGGTGCCTACGGCACGGGAGAGGAGGATGAATTCACCGCCCTCTGTTACGCCGTCATCACACGCTTCGATCTAGACGGACCCGAAGCGCGGATCGTAAGCCAACGGTGTGTCCACTGCCGGACATTTTTGCCCAAACAGTCAACCGGCTGCTCGAAGGAGGATTGCACCGGACGGTACGATACGGCAGCGGTCCCACCGGAGGCTTTCTTCGACATCACCGTCGATATTTCGGATCACACCGGCACCCTGGCCGGTTGCCGGATGATGAGCAGCATCGCCGAGTCCGTGCTGCGGTGCGATGTGGCCACGTTCGGCCGTAAGTCGGACGCGCAGCGCACGGCACTGAAGTGGCAGTATCTGTTGGACCGGTTCGCCCTTCGATTGGTGGTGAAGCGACGGACGGCCGTTCGGTTTCAGCACCTATTTTCGATCGTCGGCTGCACGGCGGTGGATCCGGTGGAACTGGAGAGCAAGCTGAAAGTGTACTAGGAAAGCCGGTTCGCTTGGTGGGCCCAATAAACATACTTTCAATATTATTTCTTCAATAAGGACACGGCCTTCAAACGGCTAGAACAGGCCGTTCCGGATGCTAATGGTACAGTAATTTTGTCTCAGCGCAAGCAGTGATAGTATCCGGGTTGCTTCGGGATTTGTCAAGTGATCAGACTTTTCAAAGGGCTGGAACGGAACTCGTGGAATGGAAACGGAAAAGTAGAACAACATGCTTTCAGCAGTGATTGTGTTGAGTCGGGGATTCGTCTGTTCGGCTACGGTGAATGGAATCCCTTCCGGCGCTCCAAGGTGCCGTGCTCCTAATCTTTACCATTTTCGTTTTCACCGTCCGAATGGTGATTGTCCGGTTTGTAGGGCTTACGCACCTTCTTCGGGTCGTACTCTGCGAAGAACAGGAAGTGGTTTGTTAGGCCCCGGTTTGCCGTGGCTGTGGAGACAACCCGCAACTCGTACCTTCGTCGTACTCCTCCGGGAAACGTGACTTTCGTTCCTTGTCGAGCATCTGCAAGTACTCCTGTTCTGCCGCTTCGCAGGCCGCTATAAAAGTAAACGAGGCGGTCAAATAAGCAGTGGTCCTATGGCGTCTATTGCCACTTACAGCGACACTGGAACAGCTTCGGTTTATCGTCCGTGTGCTCGTCCTGGCGGTTCAGCGTGCGGACCTTCAGCTTCATTTCGCGCGACTTCGCCTCGAGGATCTTCTCGCGACGATTTTCGCGTTCCAGCATCTGGCCAAATAAAACGCAAGTGTGTTAAGTCAAGTGGGGTCAAGTCAGGGGTCCCGGCCATCGCGGTCTTACCGCGGTCAGCAGTGGTTTGTCGTTTCGTATCGAGGTCATGTTCTCGGACACCTCGATCAGGAAGGTCGCCCCTTTGACGCTGCCCGTCCCGACGAGCCGCCCGGACTCGTGGGCCCGCAGACACTTGAGGCTCTCGTCGCACACCTTGATGCTGAGCGTCGGTTCGCTGTGCTGCTGCAGCAGGTCCCACGAGTCCAGCACTCCGTCGACGCGGCTCACGAAGAACAGCGAAAAGCGCGTCGGACTCCAGGCTCCGTCCGTCAGCATCACGTCGTGGTTTTTCGTCCACACGATCGAACTCTCCCGGCAGTCCTCGGACCAAATGCGCGCGATCCAGTCCCCGATGGTGAGGAAGTTCTTCACGAACGCCGGATTGCGGGTGAGCGCATGAACCGGACCGGTGTGGCATTGCATCTGGCGGGGGCGAAATGGGAAAAACAGAACGTGGAACAGAAGACACACCCCGATTCCTTACCCTGAAAACGATTTTCTCCTGCGGGGACTTTCCCTTCCGGTTGCACGAGAACAACATGCCCTGCTCGGTGCCGCACATGAAGCGCGTCGGAATGGACGTCTCGTACTCGAGGCAGCTGACGCCGTACGATCGTGACAGATCCTGCTCGTCCGCCTTGATCGGGTCCATCAGCAGTCGGTCGATCGGTTGCGCCAACTTGCGCGTGTCCCACCACATCACCTGGCTGTCGGACGAGCCGGAGAAGAACTCGGTGCCGCTCTTCGAGTTGATCCACAGCGCCGAGTTGACCGGGGCCCGGTGCGAATGCTCGCGCTCGCTGATCATCACCGGTTCCTGCTCGTTGCGCGTGTCCCAGCAAGCGACCTGCCCGTTGTACATCCCGCAGACCATCGTGGTCGGGTCCTTCTGGTTGTACTCCAGGCAGATCATCGAGCTGCTCGGCTTGAGCCGCAGCAACGGGGCGTTCGGGTTCTCCACTTCCCAGATGTACGAGCAGACCGCCTTCCCGAGCACCTCACCAAAGTTCAGGTTGCAGTGCGAAACGGCAATCTTGGTGCCACCGTCGGGTGACCACGACAGATGCGTCACCGGTTGCTTGTAGATGCTCGGGTCGCGGTACACGTTCAGGGTGCGCGACGTGCTCCGCTGGATCAGCGGGGCCGGCTCCAGGTCATCGAAGTACTTCTCGTAAATGTTAACCGCATTGTTCTGGAAGATGCAGTGCTCCATCGGTTTTGTCGACGCCATCAGCTGGCTGATGTAGTTCTCGTCCTTCTCCACCTTGCGCCGGTAGCGGACCGTCTGCTCCGGGTCGAGAAAGTTCACGTCCTTCGGCCAGCCACCCTCCGAGTGCAGGATGCCGTGATGCTCGAACTCGGCACTTTCCGTGTTCGCATCGCTGATCGCCATCTGCCGGCTGTACTGCGTCCCGATCGATACCGGATCCCGCAGAATGTAGTCCCGAAACAGGTCATGGTTGGCGGGTTCGGAAAACTCCACCTTGTTCTTGTCCGAGAACAGGCACTGCTTGCCAAACTCGCGCCGCTCCTTCTGATACACGTACTGAATGTCCATCGCGTCCGATGGTTCTCTGGGCCGGGCGCGGTGGTTTCTCTGCTACCAGCTCTGTGGAGTTCCTAAATTTCCGCACCAAGAACAAATCTTCTACGTCCGCCGGAGTACTGCGATGTGAAAATTTTCTGCTTCTGTCAAGGTTGTTTACTGGCTGGCGGAAAAAAGGGCACCAGTTGTTAGGGCCACTAGATCTTACTGCACACGAACGGAGTGCTTCAGGTAGTGTGCGCATAGTGTCTCCATAGTAACGGCGTTCCTGTATTACTCTGGCAATTGGAAGGATCGGGTACTGAAACAATAATGGCCACTAAACGGCCACAAGAAGATCCCCACCACAGTAATGGATGGACTGGCCATTCTAGACGTCCTTGATTTTATTTAACAAGCTGATAACACCAGTTGAACGTGGGGCGGATCGGCTTTCGAGGACCATCCGTAAGTTTACTGTCGGTGCGCTCCGACACTTCCGTAAACATATCGATCAAACGGGCTCCGGTCGGACCGGGCGTTCGGTTCCGGGGACTGCTATCAGGACCTTGCTCGCCGAGGGGCCACAGAACAATTCGGGCATCGTTCGGAAACGGTCGTCTAGGCGCGTGCTAGTTCGTCTACCACGTGGTTACTCGTATGTGTGGATATTGTCCAGTGCGTGAACCTCCTGCCGCTTGAACCACCTGTTGCACAGTAGTCGTGAGAAAAAAACTGGAACGCAAACCAGGCATCAAAATGAAAGTCGACAGCAACATTAGCACCACGCAGATGGATCAAAACTGGACGCGGTACATGGTGATGTGCGACCGGCAGGACATCCGGCAGCCGGTTAGCTTCCAGGAAGAGAACGAAGTGCAGGCCACGCTCGTCGGCAACAAGGCGCTGGCGAAGCAGTACGAGATCCAGAACCCGGTCGAGAAGGGAACCCAGAGTACGCGCTGGATCTTGAACACGCCGATCTGGACGGTGCACAACCGGCTGGTGCACACCGGGGTCACGCACGTCGAGGGCGGCTGGCCTCGGGACATCGACCGGACGGACGAGGAGCTGGTGGCCCGGTACCGCCGGAAGCAGGAAAAAAGTGAAGCGTACGTGTCGCAAATGCGCGGCCTCACCCGGGTAAGTGTTGGAGGCCAGGCCGAAGCCGACGGTACGACGCTAATTTGTGAAGTTTCGTTTTTATTTCGCGCCCCAACGATGGTCGCATCCGGATGGAAAACTTCCGACCTACCGGGGCGGCCGCGGGGGCACACGATCGGTGTGTCAGTTACCGGAACATGCCGCAACCTTGACTGCAACTTCATTCCTTGACACCCCTTCCTGGGCGGCCGTTCTATTTTCTGCCGCTTCCACGAGCAGCACGCCGTTGAGCGGGTTTGCAGGTTTTGCCAACTAGCTGTCCGAAGCGTGGCACGCGATTCAAGATTTTGGCACTCCATTTTCGGTGACGGTTGCCTGTTTGTGCCGTTGCCGTTTTCCGAATGTAGTTTTGGCTGTCGATTTTTGGGCGGCCACCGATGGGTTTCCCGCTCTGACGTAGGATTCGCTCTTCGATTAGGGCGTGTTTTCAATCGGTTGTTCAATTCGCGATCGATCGCCCAAAGGCCTACCCGAAATGGTTCCGAAGTACTGGCCACTGGGTTAATAGTATACCGTACAAGGAACATAATTGTGGAGATTTGTGACGGTTGTTGCAGACCAACAGTTATCATCTGCTCCTGACCGTTCGAATTATAACCTAACATGGTGACCACATTCAACAGACCATCGACCATGCGATAATGCAAAACAATGCCTGCAACATCTACCAGAACTACTTCGAGGACATTGAGCAGCACGAGCTGATCGAACAGTTTACCTCGAAAACGGTCCAGGTGTACAAGGACTATCTGGAGGTTAGGCGCTCCTGCACGTACGTTTGCTGGTCAGACGAGGGCAACCACTTTGCATCGGCCCATTGCAACATTGGCGAGCGCCGGGGCACCGTTACCGATTGCTACATCTGGGACATCGGTAAGGGTTGTGCGTTTTCATTGATTTCCTCCCATGTTTACTGACCCGCCCTGAATGTGCTCCTGGGAATATTTAGAACACCCGAATAGCCCACTGCAGAAGCTCATCCCGCCGTACCAGGCCCGCTGTCTGGAGTACAACTTCAAGGACCCGACGCAGATGGCGGGTGGACTGTTTTCCGGCCAGGTCGCCATCTGGGACATTCGCGCGTCGGGCACGCCGGTTGAGACGACGCAGCGTGAGGAGAGTCACAACGACGTCGTCACACGCGTCCTGTGGACGTCCTCGAAGACGACGAACGAGTTCCTGTCCGGTTCCACCGACGGGCGCATCTTGTGGTGGGATTTGCGGAATCTCAACGAACCGTACGATTATCTCAATCTAGCACCGAAGAACGTGCAGGGATCGCTCGATCCGGAGCACTGCTTCGGCGTGTGTTCAGTCGAGTTCGAACCGACGATGCCGAATAAGTACACCGTGGGCACCGAGAATGGGATCATTTACAGCTGCAGCCGCAAGTACAAGACACCGGCGGACAAGATCCAGTCGGTCATCAGGGCCCACACCGGCGCGATCTACTCGGTCGAGCGGAACCCGCTGTTCATCAAGAACTACATCAGCGTTGGTGACTGGCAGACGAAGATCTGGACCGAGGATTGCAAGGACAATCCGATCGTGTGGACGAAGGAGTACGCCGTGCAGCTGACGTGCGGTATCTGGAGCCCGACCCGATGTTCGCTCGTATTCATCTGCCGTATGGACGGGGTGATGGATGCCTGGGACGTCATCCACCGGCTCGATGGGCCCGTGCTGCGGCTCAAGCTGTCGGATGCGCCGCTCTGGTCGGTGCGGGTCCACAAGGCTGGCAAACTGATCGCCAACGGGACCGACAATGGGGCCATCTATCTGACCGAGATCTCCGACAACCTTACGTTCAGCTCGGCCAACGACAAACCGGCTCTGTCCGGGATGCTAGAGCGCGAGATGCGCCGCCAACGGTTGCTGGAGGCCAAGATTAAGGAAATCAAGCTGAAGGAAAAGGAACTGGAACGCGAACGGATCCGCCGGCAGCTGCGAATGGAAAACGCAAACTCGATCGAGGAGGAAGAGAAGGACCTCGTGGCGGACTCGATACACCAGTTCTGGACCAAGATTCACGGGCGCAAGAGCTTGAAAAACACGCTCAAAGGTATCCGGATGCGCGATAAGGGCGTTGGTTTGCTGCACAAAGACAAGAAGGCCAAAAAGGAGATGAGTTAAGTTGAGGGAAATACCGTCACCCTGTCCGTCCTTTGTTGGGTACATCGAGAGAAGGGTTAGTTAAGGATTGTTTTTTAATTTTATTTTCTGCACAAAAACAACTGCACCAAGAACACAAACTCTACTTGTCTTAGTTTAGTAAACCAGCGGGGGGCCAACGAAGGTTACTTTGATGTGCGCGTGAAACAGTGACGGGCAACATAAGTTCTTTGGTCGCTTTGTAAGCGACCTCCATTGTTGCGCATGAGAGATTAACAAACATAACAAAAAATTATCACGCGAAAAGGTACGCGGCAAGGTGCTTTAGACTAGGATTTTTGCTCTATATAATCGATATTTGCGATTGCAATTGTTCGCAACTCAGTTGTTTCTTGTAATTGCACTGTTGTAATAAAAATTCTAGATTCAGCTGATTTGCTTTGGTTTAGAGGTTTGATTTAAAGTAAAACTAAAACGAGCACCATTCACTCGCGTCCTATCAATACTACTGTGGCTGCTTCCTTCAGCTCCACTCCGTTTCCTCACGATTTGTTACGTTTCACTGTGCTGGGTCATTTAATTTGGTTTTTAAGTGGTAATTGAAATTGCATTATCAAGACAGATTGTATAAAACATCCGCAGGCGCTTTTAAATCAGTTCAACGTCAATATTATTATTGTGATTTGCTTTTGTATCATATGATTTTCTCACTCGTTAGACAGCTCTCCCTAGCGAACAGCTCGCGGTTCGTCCCTAGTTGTATAGCACACCATAATTGACAATAAAGTGGATAAAAACTATGTCCAAAATGGTGATTTCACTATCGGAAATCGGAAAGAATCAGCTTTCGTTATCGGTTACGGAGAAATCGGTTACGTTGCATTAGTTAAGAGTCTAGTCTTAACGAAACGAGTATTTTGCTTTTGCCTAACCCAATGCTCGAAGAACAAGTTTCAAAATTCTAAATTTGTGACAGATGTCTATAATAGTGACACTTTTTGTAGCATAGAAAATTTGAATTCTTAAAACAAAACACTCTCCGTTCGGGACGACCAAAACACAACAACGAGTACGACCTAAAGAAACAACAAAATTTGGATTTCTCCACCCTTTTAGATTCCCTTTGTAACGGTGCCACATGAATATAAGAAATGTTTCATCATAAAACTTCTACAACTGTGTGGTCACTATGATGGCGATAATGATGGCGATGATGATGGCGATTATAAATATTTTATGCACGATTACCACCCTACTGGTTACGGTTGAGCTATTAGGTGCAACACATCAACTAGCTATTTCTAAATGTACTTCATAAAAGAGCTCTCTTTCCTTTGACTTTCCAGCTTTTCGCGAAATCGCGAAAGATTTCCTTTGCTTTTACACATTAAATTCAATTTGAAACCGAGCATTGGTTAAATGTTTTCTCTAATGCATCTGACGATGCGGGTTAAAAGTGGCATCGAAATGTTTAAGGTATTGTGTTTTTTCTTTTTCGGTTTATATCGTACGATCTTAAAGTAAGCTGCGCATTTTTTGCGCCCCTTCTGCAGCGACATCACACTTTACCGGTTCAATACCGGTACGGCTTCGCTTGAAGGTAAGTTCTCGAACGAGGAAGACATTATGAGAAGTACGGCATACTTCAATGCAAAGAAAAGTGGCTGGTAACGGCCCACACTACACAGTCAAAGGGATTTTACTGGCTCATTGGTTGGACTAAAAGTATTTTTTTTTTAACTGGATCCTCTTTTGGGTGAGTATTGAATTGGGAGAGTATAAAGTTGCTAAAATATGTTCACAGTATTGAGATGTGAACCTTTAGTTTACTACTCGTTAGCTGCGTTTATCGTGTTACTTAATATGGCTATGACACTAAGATAATTAATTCGAGACAAGAAACGACAAGATTTTTGGAGAAATCAAACAGGGCAAAACTAAGCCAATCAGGTAAATTGCTTCACACGCGCGCTTTTTAGCTCCAAACGACCAATGAAAAACAGACAATTTCTTTGTAAGTGACGGCCAGGCCGCGTTGCCAAGCAAAACAAATAACTTCCCAAATAATGAATAACAGTTTCGCAGCTGCACTTTTAAAGCAAGACCTAATCACACTGCTCAGTATTCGAGCTTTGCGGACATCAAGTACAACCCGACGAGTGCTCCAAGGTGGAGACAATCTTATTGTTTTTTTCATCTGATAATATGCTATCGTCAAACTTCTAGCGCGGTACCTCTTTTATCAGTATCATTGTGATACACCTTCGTAATGGGCGCGCACGAAACAATCGCATTCAAAAAAGGAAAAAGCTTTACAAGCTTTCCGGCCACGATCGGTGGCACTTATGCACTCAATCGACCGATGCGTGGCCGATGAATTTATACCACGCATTTGTACCGTGATCGTTTCCCTGGTTTACCGGCAACACGCTCACCGCACCGGCTGGAGGCTCGGAGCGTTCAAACAGCTGTCCGTACCGGGCTAAGATTTCTTCCAACTGCTTGGGTTTCACCTCTGACACGTAGCGTCCAACGTACGACCAAACGTGATCGAACGGAACGCCTTGCGGATGGATGACGAGAAAGTTTGATGTGAGAGCAATCATTTTGGCTTCCCTAGGCTTGCTGACGGCACCACCTAGCAGGCCGCAGCTTTCCAGCGTTTCCGTGCCCGTTGGTCGGGATGCATTTCCGTCGTCGGAAGGTGCTGCTCCCACCGGTGGTGCGGTGCTTTCCACTGGAGCGCAGGCCACCGTTTCCTCGCAGTCGGAATCCTTGCCCGAGGAGACACTTGGCCCACTGCTGGAGGCGGCCACCTTTGAGGTGGCAATTTTCGTCTTCAACAGCAGCTGCCTCACGTTGGCATCTTTCAGTTCATCCTCCAGCTCGCAGATGCGATTCTGGCGCTCCGTCTCTTTGGCTTTGTTTTCCAGCAGCTGCGTCTGAAGGTTCCGGATCGTTTCCTGCAATACCTCGATGTGTAGGATCTTCATCTTCAGCTCACCGTCAGCAGCGACCGGTTCGGAGTGGCCATCTGTAGCCCGCTCGGAATCGCAATGATGATCCTGCAAAGGGATTGGGAGATGTGTTTGTAAATCGTGACCATCTCGGCACAGCAGCGACCGAACCCACCTTCTGGTCATGTTGTTCCCAGCGGGCCTTTTTGTACGGAAAAGACGATACCGAGTAGTCGTCATCGGACATATCCATTCCATCCTCATCGGGGAAATCGTCCAGTTGAACGCATTTTATGTCCTGCGGTCGAATGGGTTTTGCGAACCACCGTGCCAGCACCGGAGCAGACAGAAAATTTAGGAAGTAGCAAAAAGAACGTCACACCATTAAACTACGGGATCAATGTTGTATCTATTGCAAACAATGTCTCTTATTGTTTATTCCGTTGTAGATAAAATCATAGGCGACGAAGTAAAGTAACGATATATGAAAATGTTGAATGCTAAATCGGTAAAGAAACACTAAACTGGTCCTGTTATCGTCGCCAGCCGAGCGATGGATGTTGACGGCGCAAACGTGGCAGGAAAAAAAGAATTCTGTTTTGTTTGGCGGGCTCTGCGGCTCAGTATTTTTTGTTACTTATCACCACCGACATTGAGAGAAGCCTGCCATTGGTTGGATGGTCGATCAGGACACTACAAATCAGGTGTGCGCTTAGCATTTCACCTTCACTTACCTGTCGAAGCACTCAAATGCGAACGATTCAACGATTGCTTCGATGGTATATCGTACCATCGTACCACTAACAGTCTGGTGCATTGGTATGTTTTGGGATTTGGTTGAAACTACAGTTCAGTTCCTATTAAATATTGGTTGTAACAACTTATCTTTTCGGTCTTCTCAAAGCGCCCCGCTGAATACTTGCAAAATTTTACGGTTGAATCGGTTCGAATCCCGAGATTGCATATGATATGTGTATATTACGGAGTATAATATTGTAAAAAAACAAACAAACATTAACACTACGGTCACTCCATGAAAACAACCACTACGCCGGAGGTGAACAGCATTTTTAATGTTTAGTTTCGGTGCCGTTAATGGTATTAAGAGGGCGAGGGCCTTGGCACAATTGCGGGGAAAGCGCATTCCCTAATGTAAACAAAATCTCACATCGGCTGGAACCAAAGAAAAAGGGGGTTGCAACATCATAGGGCTAACGTGTAGGCTAACTTACCAAGCGATTGAAGAAAAAGAAAGGTCAGTAACGTGAGTTAACATTGGTATCGAATACCACTGATCGCCGATCCTCGTATCGCTAAAGGCGATGCATACAATTTTCAATTCAAAATAAACGAAAGGCAGAATAATACGCCCGAAGGCACACCACAGCGAAGGACAGTATAACAAACATAATTATTTGGAAAACATTATGGTGCTAAACAAGCATGTATTGGATAACAGAAAACCAGGCGAGTTAGTGAAAAAGGGTGAACCCAGAACTACGCATGAATTAGAAAGCGAGCAAAACAAACCAGAGTTAACGAAAGTGGGAATGCAAAGTCTACTAGGTCACAGCAACGAATGCGGGCAAATGTACAAAACGGCCTACTTTAGGCGAGAGTGGCGAGTGTGCAAACATTAAACAAACTGTACACTGAGAAAAGCAACAAACTAAGGAATTCTAGTACAGGAAACAGAAAAAGGAAGAAAACCGATGAAACGAAATACTAGCGTTCGGTACATACCAGTGACTGCTTCTTCCACGCGTCGATGTTTTTTCTTTGGGCTTTAGTAAAATGATCCCAAACCTTCTTGTGACTGGCCGCATTGAAAACTTTTTCAATCTGACTGACTGAATTGAAGTGAAGTGGAAAATAATAATAGTAATAACAATGATAGAGATATTTGTTTTGTGGGATATTTCTTGTTTTTTTTTGTGAACATAGAACATTGCAATGGAGGAGAGAGAGAGAGTATGTGACACGCTTGGTTGTTTGAGGATTTGGAGGGTTTTTTTAAATCATCTTTTCTGAATCTCTTTCGGGGCCACAGTCGCTCTTACTCAAAAGCTGCGGGTTTGACAATTGACAACAAAGCAAAACAAACAGTGGAACAGTTTTGTGGTTAGTTCGTTTCCAGTTTCAAACCAACCTCTGCGAACTCTGCGGGCAGGCCGATCATCCGGAGCACCGTCTGAGCGTGATGAAGGTGAAGGAAAGGTGGTTAAGTGGTGCGATTGGCGAATGGGGGTGGTGCGAATCGGAACAAATCGCGAATGAAAGTTATAGCTTGGAAAGTTCAACACTTAACGAGCAGCACAAACTATAGATTAAGTATAAACGAAAGAAAAGACAAACCAAAACCGGGAACATTGGGGGAAAGGGTAAGGTGGAGAAGCGTAAGGTAAGGGAGCAAAGTTACACCGAACCACCGTACGGGTTTTTGTTTTTCTATTTACAAATCATCCCAACCGGACTTCCTAATGAGCTAAGATCGTAAACTAATGCTGTTGCTAATTCTGATACCATGAGTGAACTGAACATAAGAAGATGAAACGATCGGAGCGTAACAATGATCCTACGCGTAGTTCTAGTAGCGGAAAAATCCCAAAAACCAAAATTTTAGTAGTAGGACACATCCAGGCCTGAGGATAACAACAAATAGTGTGTGTGAATTGAGTATTTTCGCATGTTTTTTGTTTCAATACGACTAACCATTTACCTTGACCACTGCCGTTGGGAGGGAGAGAAGGATAGATAGAGAGAATGCCGTATCGGTGGGTGTGTGTGTTAGACTAAGTACAGAATGAGTAGTGAAAATCCCTCAGCACATGAAGAATCATTTGCAATGCGGAACAACACCTTCACCTTTTCCTTTGACTTGCCTCTTTCGGGAACAGAGAGCACAATAGAATGTTGATCCTTCCTTACGGACTCAGAGCTGCTGAGATGGGTGTGCATGAGTTCATCTTTGATTTGGGACTGTACATCAGAAAAAGGATCAGCTCTACGTACCTTTCATTACTTTTTCTTAAATGGTATGATTTCGCGTTTCGGAACGGTGTGGGAAACGTTGCAAAGGCAATTGCCAAAAACTCACTGTATTTGGGGGGTTTGCCTACAAATGTGACAGAGCGGATCGAGGCCAACTTTGCTTGTAACAACGGCTCATCCGCAGTCATGACAAATGTCTACTAGTACCGGACAGCCAGATGAGTGCAGGTTTCGGATGGAGCATCGGGTTCGTATTCCAAAATACTTTCTAATGGCCAATTGCAAACCAAAGTTAAATACAGTACCTTTGTGACCCATGATGTTGTTGGTTGGAATAGTAATGGCTTTTTTACCCACTCGGGAAACTCGGGTTTGTGGTAAAAACCCAGACGAACGGACAGGGATCAAGGAAGAGGAGCGCAATAGGCCGATGACAAAAAACAATAACATCTCACCTCAGCCCCATGGTGTGCTACGATGGTGAAGCAAATTACCACAGAAACTGTTTACTAAAATATGTCGCCCAGCCCGGATTGTAACAACGTGAGTTTAGGAAAAGAATATGATGCCGATTGTTTCTTGTGTTCGGAGAGAACGGTGTTTAGTACGGTGCTTGCGCGATTCCGAACCTATTGCTTGCGTGTTGCAAAAGAGACGTGTGACGTGACAGCACTTAGAGTATAGGAAGTGGGAAGTTTACGCATACATCACAAAACTCACACAAAACGCAACAAAGGACAAAATGTCTATCGGTAAATACTAGTACAGAGCAGAGCGGTAGTAATGTGAACTGAAAATCGACAGAAAACACACGACCAGTAGTAAAGAACGGAGTCGCAAGTTACTTGCTAGTACAGGTTTCTCGATAAAGGAGAAAAAGATAGTGTGTGTGTGTGTGATAGTGTGTGAGAGAGAGAGAGATAGAGAGGAAGGACCGGGGACAAAAACGAAGAAAACAGCCATCTGGTGGGGGGAGTGGGCGAAAGAATAAGAAACGACAACGGAAGCGACGGCGCATCCACACGCGCCACGCTGGTGTACTTACATTGCGCGAGCATCGCTTTCGTCTGGCGCCGGTACTGTTCCCGGGCCCGCTTCAGTTCCTCGTCGAAGGTGCTCTTTTCGTTCAGCAGCCGCCGCACGTGCGAGTTCGTGCTCTGGATCATCGAGTAGAAGTTGTTGGCGTTCTTTTTGCTGCAGTCGCCCCGCTCGAGCCACGCCACCAGCGTTTGGACGGCTTTCGCGAACGTTTCGTCGTTTTTCAACCGCTCCGCCACCGACGTTGCCTCGTGCTCGGTGTAGTGCACCACCGGTTGGGGCGAGAGCGAACGGAACCGGTCGTCTTCCAGCCGTTCCCGGTGTCGCTTTTCGCGCTGCAGCTTCCGCTGCCGGCACTCGTACTCGTACTGGTCGTCGCGGGCCTGCGCGTAGTCCACGTGCAGGACACCGAAGATGGGCGGCTCTTTCGGCTCCGGGCCGGCCGGGTAGGTGAAGTTACTGCCAATCTTCACCCGATAGCCGGACAGATAGATGGCCGAGTCGACCGACGCCTCGTACACGTAGCGAATGTGGCAAAAGTTCTTCTTCGACAGCCGCAGCGTGGTGATTTCGCCGCACCGTTCGAAAATCTCGCGCATCACCTCCTCGGTCATGCCGGTCGGCAGACCGCCGACGAACACGGTCCGGCAGCCGGGCGGACGCTCGATCGTTTTCGGTGACGGTGCGTTCGGGTTGGGCGGAAACAGTGTGCAGCTCTTGCAGTAGATCACTTCCTTCGTGGCGCTCGTCTTGTCGGACGCGCCGCTAGTGGCCGCCGATGGTGGTGCCGCCGATCCGGCACCGGGTCCGGGCAGCTCGGAAGCACCGGGCCCAGGGCCCATTATAGGGAACGGTTGCATGCTGATCAACGACGAGCCGTCCACCATGTTCATCACGCCCGGCATCATCATAAAGCCGTGCGGTTGCTGCGGCAACAGTTGATTGAACACCAACTCACCTCCGTTGGCGGCCACGTGCTGCTGCAGCTGGCTCTGGTGCTTCTGCAGCTCCTCGAGCATCGTTTTGTTGATGCTATCCTCGCGGGCCTTCTCGAGGGCACTGGCCGCGGCAGAGCAACTTTCCTTCGCCTCGTGCCGCTCCGCCACCGACTCCAGCTCCATCGGGGCGGCCCCGGATCCATTTTGGCCCGGCTTCACCTTAAACTCGAGCGGTTTATTATTGATCCCAGCCAGCAGGGCCACATTGGCAGCCGCCGCCACATTGGATGCTCCGAGCTGCTGGGCTGTTAAAAACCCACCACCGCCGGACAGCAACGGATCTGCGGAACGGAAGAACCACGGGCGGCTCACGTGAGAAAACAAATAATCGATAGCACTTGCGCGCACGCACAGACGACGTGCACGGCAACGAGGCAACGAACGGGAGAGGAAAAACACACAGACAAAACACAGACACAGGGGCGGGTCAGATTTGCATTTTGCGCCTCCGACACTTACGCATCGGATGTAGCCCGTTCGGAGCGAGGTGATTGAAGGAAAACGACATATCGCACAAACGGAACGGAACTACGCCAAGTACGGAACAAACGCAATCTGCATCAGATCTTCTGCACACATACACACGACGAAAACTACGCGAGCACGGCACTTCCTGGTACTGCCGTTGGGTTTTACGCAATCATTTTTCACGCACGCCACCCCAAAAAGGGAACGGTTTTCCACTTTTCCCTTCGATCGATTCTGGCCGATTGTGACAGGAAGAACTTTTCTTCTACTCAGTGCGCTGTTTTTTCTTCCGTTGACAGCAGAAACCAAAACAACGGCCACCGAGTGCCTAGTGGTTGTGAACTTTGCAGGAGAACGTTTGCTGCACAGTGGGCAAATGGTGTTAAACGAAAGATTTACACATTATTTTAAAAATGTTGTGAGAATTATGCCAAATCAAGGCTGTAGCAGGCTTGTGTAAAGTAAATAGTAAAAGTAAGTAAGTAAACTAAAGTAAATTGCTGTCTTAAGCTTAATAACAGAGACTCCAAGTTGTTTTTATTATTTCGTAGAATTTTTTTCCAAAGAAGTTAGCAAATTACCTAATAAAGGGCAAGGTAGGGGCTCGAAATGCGAGCCCGCAACAACGAGTATGAATTATGTATTTCGTCAAAATGGACGAATAATTTACGTAAACTTTGTTTTCCATCCAGTCAATCGACCTTCAATTGGGGTCAACAGATTAGCAAGGTTCCTTAGAAAGGTTCCTTCGAAAAGCCCCCGATTGAAACGGTGACCCAAGATCAACCGTCCCACATTTTTGATAAAACAATACGCAAAATAAACCGAGTAGAGGTAGAGCCGGTAGCAGCGAAAGCAAAACACACCCATCCCGCACGGTCATGTAGAGCTGTAACTAGCAAGGATGTGGAGCCGGACACAACGCAAAAATATGAATGCTAAACGTGCCAAAGCTGGTCCGGGTATCGGGTCCGCAGCTTGGTCCGTGACGGAAAAGTTATGCCGCCATACCTCACCAAAAATAAGTGAAAAGGAAAATCAACAACAATCATGCTCATTGGCCAGCAACACCGGCGCGCAATGATGAATTCGGTTTTCGCAAACAGAGCCAAAACGGGAAAATGGGGAGGAAGCCGGCGCCACGCTCTCCACTGCGCTACCGCCAACGCCGTCAAGGGCATAAAATAACAAAAGCATTCGAACGGCGACAACGATGACGATGCTGGGGCACGTGGGGGCGTGGGGCACCGGGAAATGGAAGAAAAACAAACTCACTCCCCGCCCAGGAAGGACCGGCAGGAGGACACGGAGGGTGGAAAAGCGGAATTGTCCCTGAATCCTGCAGCTTCCGATTCCGACGCCGTATCCTGTGCCGCGTGTGCCCCAGGTAGGAAGCCCAACTCTGGCGAACCGGCGACGAACACAATTTCCGACGACCGGCCACTAGAGCGGAGCCGCAGGACTATTTTCACCCGTCGCCGTCACCGGCGACGGTGGGAATTAAAAAAAATACTGAAATGTTATTTTTTCCCTTTCGACATGTAGAACAAATATTTTAGTTTCTGACTCGTGGCCCGGTGGCGCGGCTGCCGATCCTGCCACATAAGGAATCCGCTCGCGGTGTGCGTCTGAATGATCCCCGCGTATGTGTGCAGCAGCGTGGCCGGGTGTTTGCGCATGTCCACCGCGGGAAAATGGCGCGCTCTTGGCGTCCTATGAGCGGAAACACATCTGGCGAAAGTGGCCGATTCCTTTTTCCTTTCGACACCGGACATCGGACCCCATCCGGAATGGAGCCCGAGCGGGTGTGCGGCCTGGGGCATGATGATCGAACAAAAACATACCGCGTCCCAGGAAACGGAACACGCACACATCCTCGGAGGAGCCGGACGAAACCCGGAGCTACACCAAAAACAACATTGGCACAAATGAAAAATAATATAAACCCTCGGCGAGCCTCGTCCCGTTGGTGACGGAGGGTCTGTTGGGTGGAAGTTGGGCGGATTTCTTCGGTACCGGCTTCATCAAGAAATCGGAACGGCTCTACAATTGTCACGGGACTCACTATTATTGAGGTACATTAATTTCCCCTTGAAGCTATCGAACTGAAGCTATCGAAATAAAGGATATAGGAGCAAAAGATCATCAACCAGGCTTCCGTCGAGGAATTTTGAAATAACGGTTTGTCGAAACCAATCCTCCGGCAACAAAGTCGTACCGCGTCCGTTCACCTTCCACGGTTCTGTCGATAATGGTTTATTGAGTTAAGCCATGCCGCCAGCCAGCCAGGCAGCCAGCCAACCCACCCCAACAATTAGGTCAACAATGTGTGTGGTGCACAAAACGCCGCCGAGCATAATTTGGATTGTGCGTGCAGCATGCGACCGCAGCCACCCGGAGACCCGTGCTTCACCGCCGTTCGATTGGTGTAGAAGTTGGCCTCCGGTCTTCCCGGTCTTCCCAGTCTACCTGTTGTTGGTGGGGCAATGTTTGCGTGACGGTTCCGAAATTCTTCGCCGAACCGACGCCGGCCCAAGTTGTTATCGTTTCCCAAGCCGGCACAATTTTTTCGCTGCCAGTACTTTATGCCCGTGGAGCGATCAAAACGGTACAAGCACGGTACATGCCTGGATGCAGAAGGCATGAGGACGATTTTGGGGCCCGAACACAGGTTACTGGAATTTGAAAACGTCCTGCAAATAGCGTTAATCTGATCGTTTTGTAATGTTTGGCTGAGTCAAAACTATTTATATATTTGTATGTTTGGCTATTTTGTATAAATGCCATTCAAAAGACAGACATAAAACTGGCACAAGTCGGCTTACGGCTGCAAGGCAAAAAGCAAAGCACCTAACTTTGGTGATTGACTGTTGCATTCGCCATCGATCGCCCGAGGAAGAGGATCAAATGCAGCAAGTGACCGCGCAGCACGGTCATCGCCATACTGGCCGGTCTGTCACGTGAGATGGAATGATTTGATTGATTTATTGAAACCGATGAGTTAATTCCAGCTCCCCGCGAACGCTGGCCGGCCGCGGACGGGATGAAAATTAGAGCCCGCAGCCGTTTCGCGTCGCGCCTGGACTCCGGTGGTGCACGACGGAAATCGTCATTAATCAGAAGCCCGTGTGTGGTGCGCCACATAAATTAGTCCTGCCACGGGATCGATCGCTGTTGGCTCGGTTGGCTTTTTTTTCTTCACCAATTTGTGTTATGGAAAAACATATCCTTTTTTCCCCCCGGGTTCCCAGAGCTGATCGTGTCGAAAGGTGTGCATAGTTCAGCGGGCGGCAGGGAATGATATTGGACACTCGGCGGGCTCGCGTTTTGGTGGCACTTCCCTCTCAATGTCCGCGCCCTGGCGCCCTCCTGGCAGGCCCTAATTCATCAGGAAAAAATAAAAATAAACCTTTTGAAAGGTATATCAATCTACGGGTTTCTACGGGCCATTGCACGTTGTTGAGTTATTAATTCATCTTCTTGCTCCTCTTCGAGCCACATCAGTCAGCCACCGGGACCGTACCAGGAACCACATTTCATCGATTTTACGCCACTGCAGTCATGAGTGATGCACTACAGCATGAGTTTGGTGCATCTGTATCCGTCCGTTGCCGTTCGCCGTAGGGACTCCACAAGCTCGGCTTCGGACGATGAGCGGTTGTTGACGGATCAGTGAGGCCGGTCCGTGGTGAAGGCAAATTTCATCATCACCAGCCGTCCCCCGCCAGGCCGCCATCGATCGGAACTTCCCGGGCCCGGGAAGTCAGGATTCGTTGTTGCGCTCTGCTTTCCTTACCACTGGAAGGTCCATATTTTATCAGCTGCCACGCCGCGTGTGTTGACATGCTGGGCCGTGGGCGTGCGCAGGGCGCAGGGCGACGATTAATAATGTTTGATAATTTATTTAAATATATTCGCCCAAACATTCGTCATCTTTCGTCCGAATGCATCCACTGCCGGTCCCGGTGAGCGTAATTATGACATTATGTTCGAAGCAGGCCCGAACCCGTTCCGTATTGTGTTATTGAGGATGAATTGGCTTCGTTGTCGTGGTTTTGTTTCACATTCACAAAATAACAGTGCCCATCATCTTTGAATTTTAATCACCACGCCGAAGCTGACAAATTCAAGAAACTCATCAAAGCATGCGTCTCCTGCAGGACTGATAAAGAACATCCAGTAAGCCGCAATTGATTTCCGATCGGTCACCCTCAAATGCAAAGCAACCGCCATACTAGGGTTGGGTTCGATGTCCACCGCGAAGCAAAGCCGCTATCAGATCGGGCCAGCGCGGCGGCACTACAGTAAATTGATTCGTCCCAAAAACTGGACGCGGGTCGCCATTTTCATGCCAGACTTTTCCGGCGCAAAGACACAGCGCCCGAGGAGCCTTTTGCTGATGCCGAGGAGTGCGATAATCGCACCACCAACGGCCCAACGCACCGCCAATGGCGCCGACAGTTGACATTCGAGCATCCTCTCTGGTCGTCAAAACGGACCATCGGCCGGCCGGCCAGCCGTCCGTCCCCGAATTGTGCAGTATAATTTTTGCTAATAAATTTTTATCATACCGATTAACGCACACCGAACCGGGCAGCGGGCCGGCATTCGAAATGGAAATGAAATTTGGCCATTCGTCGTCGCCGTCTTTAAGGTAAGTGTCAAAATATTGGACACCGAAGGACAGTCCACGGCCGGCAGGTCGGCGAACGCGCACTGTCGATGACGATTGATGGCCATGTCCCGCTCGGTGAGATGATTAAATTTTACTGTTATATTTATTCGCGTCGGTATGCATCTCCTTCATTGGATACAGCGCGAAAAATGGCACACAATTGCATTGCCAGTGCCATTTTCTTTTTATTTCGCGCCCTAGCCCCTTTGTAGGCCAGAAAATGCGGGTCCCCAAAATGGTCCCAATTCCCGACGACCACAGCGGATTGCGAGTTACACTGTTTGTACCAAACACGCGACACTGTAACCACGCATTTTAATTTACACACTTCATTTGATCAGTTTAATTCACTTTTAACCGTCAGCTTCTAGGCTCCTGGTGTTAAGCCCAACGCTGAAAGGAGCCTGCGTGCCGCTGCCACGGTGCCGAAGCCACCGAGTTAACGAGTCGAAATAACTCTTGGCGCTTGCCAAAACCAGGGCTCCTGTAGCGTCATACGAAATGGCCCTAAATGTACGTTTATTAATACTTTGGCCACGATCGTTGACCAACTGGAGAAACCACCGCCTGGTGGAAAGAAAGGACCAATAAGGAGCGCAATAAAACACACGCGGAAATCATTTCGCAACTCGCAGCTGCAGAAGCGCCCACAAAAAAAAACCATTTTAAGGACCACATGCAGAGTCCGGCCCCGGTGATGGACCCGGTGAGATACGAGCGAACCAGGCTCGGAAGTGAGCGAAAGAAACGACCAACACGCCTTAGCCCGTGCCCGTTCGGGACGGGACTTTCGCGCACTGCCCGACGCAGATAATAATCTGTTTTCAACTGATTCATTTCGATTAAAATTAACGAAATGCTAACTCACGCTGCGCTGTGCTCCGAGGGCTGTGTCCATAAACTCATTATCGGCTCCGTGTCCTCCTCGCACGCCCCGAACGCAGGGCTCCAAAATGTCATCGGAGAGTGCGCGTCCGAGGGACGCACGGGCTGGCCAAAGAAATGCCAACACACATCGCGCATTAAGCCGCGCCGAGAGTGAGAACAACACGGCCCCCGGGTGCTTTTGAACATAAAAAGAAGCTCCACACCCGGGCACCCGGTTGCCCTTTGGGCGGATTACCGGAATTTCGGTAATTAAATGTTTCCTTCCAGCAGTGTCTTGCGCGCTCGTTCGCACACACAGGAGCTGCACAGGGACCCTTTCGGGTTAACTTTGGCGGGCCCGAATAATGGTGCAACGCGAGAAGCTAATTGTCGCCGTTTGATTTTACACATTTTCGCTAATTGAAGTGATCAATCAGTGGGTAACCGAAAACCGTGATAAGGAGGATACCCGAAGAAGCGCCAGGAGCGAAAGCTGTTCAATTGTTGTCCATTTGTCGTCATTCTATTTTCTATTTATTCTCTTACTCTACTAGCCTTTCACAGTTGTCCTTTCGTTTAGTGTTTAATTCTCTATGTACACCGTACGACGTATCACAATGTAGGAAGCGCCACCACCAACGATTTAATTATCACTACCCACTGCCGTGGTCGCCGGTGTGAGGGCGCCGCGGAACACGCTGTCCGCGCTCGTTTTACACGACATTAGTTTGCCATTACAACAATGACCGTCCGCGACGAAAGGCCGCCAAGGTGTCGATCTAATTTAGAAAGCCGCCGTCCGCTGGCCGGTTTACGAGCGACGTCTCCGGCGTAATGACACTCCGCCTTTGGCTGCGATGGGCACGCGAGCGTCCATGGACTTTCTTCGTCCGCGACACAGAGAGAGAGAGAGAGAGAGAAGCAGTGGAAAGTCATCTAGTACCGGCGGGGGTCCCGGGGTAGGGCCGGCAACGACGATGACAACATAATTGAGGCAGGCTGGATGCATTTTTAAACGGTAATTCATTGAAATTAACTTGTAGCGATTAAAATGTATTAAGCTGTACGATGATCATCCATCATCCAGGGCAGAGCGGCGGTCCTCGAACGGTACCCGATCGTAAGATTGGCCGGCACGGCACGGTCACGTGTAGCAGCTGCGGCGAGCACTCCGATCTTTGCTGCGCAGCTGAGCCCTCCGCTCGTTGTGGACCTGCTTCCAGTGCTTCCGAAAGTCGTCGATGCTCAGCTTCCGCTGCGAGATCTTGACGGGCGTCCGGAATCTCGGCACCGCGCCAACGCTGCCCGCTTTGGCGATCGGGTTCTCCTTGTCCAGCGTCGGGGCCGGTGCCGTCGTCGCGATCAAGCTGACCACCGATCGTTTGGTGATGTCACGCACCGGGGCGACGGTGGCAGTCGGAAGCTTCCGCGAGGCCGGGTGCTGTAGGTTGCCGCTGTCCTGGCGTGCGAGCCGACCGGAAGTGGTCCGCAGGTCGTACACTCGGTGCGGTGACGTGGTCGGACTATCGGTGGACGCCAGCGGGACGGCGGCCAGTGTTCTGCGTCGGGCCGCGGCCGCGGGTGAACCGCAGTCCGTCGGCAAGTCCGTCGTGTCCTTTGCTCGGCGTCCCGGCGTCCTCGGTTCAGTCGGTGAGGTGAGAGTGGTGAAGCAAAACTTGTACTGCTCGAACGCCTCCCGGTCTTCGCACTCCAGCTTGTGGAGCGTCATTTCTAGCTCCGGGACGCGATGCTCCGGATTGAACGGACACTGGACGAGCTTCAGGATGCCGTGCGCCCGGCGACACTTGCTGATGTGGCGTGCCATGGTGTGGGACAGCAGCTTGTGCGTTGCGTTGTACGGACACTCCAGCAGATCGATCACGTCCTCGAAGTCACCCATCTTTGGTTTCTCTGACTTTGGTTGAGCAGCGCTTTTGCGAAACGAATGGCCAGCTAGCGCAGGCCCGACCACTTTTATATACCTATGTAGTCCCCGAAGCCAGAAGATAAAATGCTGCCCGGGACCATCCATCCAGCGCCTTGCAGCGGCTTGCAACGACTGGAAATTCCTGACATTAGCTAAGGGCAGGTGAAACCTGGCCGTCAGGGAGCGACGATCAGGTAAGTGTAGACCTTATCAGGGTAGTTCTTCACCGGAGCTCGAGGTCGTGTTCGAGTTGCAGACGTTAGAGGCGGAGCTGCTCCTATCCAAACAGAGACTTGACGCACCGTGAGTGCTGAAAGATATTAAAAATTAATTGAGTGGTTCTGTCCTAAACAACACAACGAATTCGCCATCTGATTCCGCTACACTCCAGCTCCGATCAGACGCAAAAGAACCTGCTCGTTTGGGCTCATTAAGCGAACTAGCGTTGGTCCTGGCACGGGAGCCACCATTACTTCAATATTGTCTCAAGTGATGCTTTGCTTTTCGATCGTTGTAGAAAATGCAATGATCCAGAACTGTAATGGGTTCGATCCAAAAACCAACACGCCTTACCTGGTCCTGGATCCGCTGGAACCATAGTAAAAAGTGAAGAGGTACAAACACGATTTCTGAAACGCTGTCATGGGTGCGCAGGACATCCACCAGAGAGTGGGTCGAGTCATTTCTCGTACCCCTTCGCCCGTGTTCCTGATCGGAACGGCCCGGAGCTGCACTTCGCTACCCCGACTGGGTTTGATGTTTGTGGTGTCAAAAACATCCTCGCGTCAAGGGGTTCGTTTTCACTCGAACGAATTTCGACATCCGCCAGAGTGTTGCTGTTGAGGGTCGAGGTTTATTCTCACCATTTTTAAGCACCTAGACGGCAAAAAAGATAAAAAATAAATCAATAACTATTGAATATGTTCACTGACATCTCTCAATCAGGAACACACACTCTACGGCCGGTGCACCGGATGCGACTGCACTGATGTGCCTAGCGTGGGCCTATTATTGTGGCTAAATATTATTTTTCCATTCGCGCTATCAGGGCCAGTCCGGGCCGCAGGGCCTCCAGGGAACGCTTGGATCGGACAATCGAGATTGCTGTTCCCTCGGTATCCTGTCAAAAATTTGTTAAAGTTTGAGCTTCCGCTTTTTGCCTGAATATTTCCCAAAATTTATATAATTCCGCGACATCGGGCAAGCGCAAGCCGTATCTGGGCTCTATAATGGTCACTTTAGACTGGGTGCATAATTATGACTTTTTGCAAACAAAACGCAGGCCATTTTAATTGCCCGGGCTACTGGCGGGGCCGAAAGCAAAAAAAATCGGACCACAAAATAACCGAAACCCGCGGCGGCTCTCGGAAGGAAAATTAAGAAAATAAACTACCATCCGTCCTTCCGTCCATCTTTTGGTCCGAGCTTTGTGTTGCGAACCGCCGTGAAGATTTAACACTCGAGAGCTCCAAAATTCGGAAAACGAAACATTCCGCTGGCGCTGCGCTCGTTCATTGTTTTTCGTCTTGCCGAAACAGCCGAACGTCGAAACCTTCGCCGTATGGACCCAGCGTTGTGGAGGGAACGAAGAACAAGAAGTGAGTGAGAGACCGAAAGGTGACCGAAAAAAAATTACTGCAGATTTAACAAATTAAAGTCCTATAAATTCCCATACTAATTAACCCGCGCACCGCAATCAGTGGAATCGATTGGCCCGGCCTGGCCCGGCGTTGGCTCGGGCGATCCGACGGAGATATCCGAGAGGCAGAGGCAGCAGGCAGAAGAAGGCGCTGTCCTGCCGGTGTATGACCGTCAGCCGAGCAAGTGTAGCCCCAGTGGTGGCCAGCCAGTAGGCCTCGAGCCAAGAGTAATGTGCCCTGGAAAAGCCAGTTTCACGCCACGCCAAAGTTTGGCCACCACGAAATTTCTCCACCGCGCATACAATTATCGGGTGGCGGTGGCGATGACGGAGTGGCCCCTCCCGCGGCTGCTGCGAATTCCTTTGAAATTCAGTGCACCGGTGCCCGCGCCACGCCGAGGCGAGCCAAACGTGCCCTCCGCACCCGGCTCAGGAGATCGCAGCGTCGATCGCACAGTGACCCCAGTGACGATGGCCATAAATGTCCAGCCACAATTTCGCAACAATTACCAATGAAGTTATAAAACAAGGAGTACCAAAAAGATGTTTTCTATGCACCGTATGAAGCCACGTTACACGCCAAAAACTCCTGGGCTGCTAGAATGTAAGTGTTGGCCCACTGTTCACGGCATGGTGGTTGGCGTAAACGTAGTTTAACACATGCGCTGAATAGTCCCGAGCCTAAGAAAGAAAACGCATTTTCTTTTTTTTTATTCAAACTCCAATTATGTAACGTCGATATTCACTGTTGATGACATTTCCTTTCTCAATGCTAATTGTTTCTGATGGAGCTGAATTTTCTCCCATCAAGAAGCAGTATAAAATTGAATCCCGAAATTGTCTTTGATCCGTTGTTTTGAAAATAACAAAAATAGGGACGCTCTTAGCACGAAAACTCACAAAATTATGAGTAGAATATCATCAAAGTGTCAATAGCTTTGTTTTGAAGATTAGTACTAACTGAAAAAGTGATTAATGCAATAAATCTATCGCTGTGTATGTGTCAGGCTCGGGACTTTTCAGCCCATGTGTTAATAAAACAATAGTTTAAAACCGTACGTCGTATTCGCTGCCAACTGGGTCCGTGATAGATGCCGGAAGAGATACTCGCTTGGCAATGCCTATCCGCGGATAGCCTCCGAATCCTCTGCGCGGTCAAGTTGCCAGGGAGTCAGAGTATGCTGCAATCAAGGCTTAGAGCGGCGCCCTCGGTTCGATCAAACAACGTTTTGTGGTTTACAGCAAATGGCCAGCAAATCCTTGCGGTGCCTCCTGCATATCTGAAGCCTTTGGCCATCGTTCTAAGCACCCATAAAACAGCCCCTCATGGCGGCGAATTGTGCAAGGTGGCGATCGAAACAAGCGGCCAGTTCGGTGGCGGACCGTAACGTGGGTCAGGTTGTTGTTATTATTATTATTGTTTTTTGTTGTTGTTTCTTTTGAGAGGCTTTTTTCGGGTATTGGGGCCGATCCAAAGGGCCAGGATCCTTTTGTGTCCGCCAGAAGGCAATAATCAACAGTGCAAAGGAAAGGGTGCAGCAAAACCAAAGCCCCCCCAAAACGAGCGAAACAAGGTACAAGCAATCGAGCGTAAATGAACTCCTCGGAACGACCTCGAAAGAGAAATGCATAATATCGTGTCAAGCAGATAAACGAGCGCAAAAATCCCTTCACTTTTGGCGAGGTTATAAGGCACCCGCGGGAGGGTGTGTGCGATCCTGAAAAAGCGCCAAGGGATGCCGGGGTACCGGGTTATGGGTGCACATATACGCACGGGTGCACTTGGGTCGAAAGTTCGCGGAACGTCCATGGTGAGTCCACTGGACGCTCCTGGTCCCGTTAAAACTGCCTTTGAACCGCGTAACAACTTAATAAACTCGATTGTGAAGATGATGGTGGCAATGATTCTGGTCCTTTTTCTTTCCTAGTTTTCTTCTAGTGTTTGGTTTGGTCTAGAACTACCAGCTACCCCATAGCTACCAGCTAGCGGAGTAATAGCGGAGCCTTGTTTTGGAGCATGAATTATCATGAGCATGAGCATTGGAGCATAAGCATGACTCTTAGCAGGACTAGGAGAAAAGGAAAATGGACCATTTTTGTTTTTGTCTACGTCTGCCGAACGATTGATCGCACGAAATAGACCACTCTCTATCACGCGGGTTGACAGCGCTCTCCGGGAGCTGAATGATGCCTCCGAGAACGTGAACGAGGGACGCCGGCATTAGATTAATGAGGTGTTTTGCGCGAGCCACGGCGGACGGAAACACGCACATCGCACCCCTGACCTTAGCTCGGGCGTTTGGCTGCGTTTCTTCGGTGCGCTATTTCAGGGGTTCCGTCTTCCGAGTGTGTGCCGTGATGCGCGGATCCGCCTCGGTCGGGCGGACGCTTCCAGGCCGGCACCGGGACGACGATGGGTGACGTCGTCGGCGAATGCGTGCTGTCAATGCAAATTCTAATTTTAGTCCCATTACCCCGTAGAGTATGGCGTGGCAAAGAATTGCATCTGTCAACCGCGACCACGCGCCCGGCCCGAGAACGGTGCGGCACTACTGCACTCGGGGGAGCCCTAGCGGATGCAACGCATTTGAAGTTCATTGGCACACGCTGGCAGCCGATGTGGCGTTCCGCGAAGGCGACGACTTCGCCTCTCTCCGGCTCCTGGCTCACGCGGCTGTAGATAATCGGAGCCAACGGTGTGCGCTACGCGTGCGGTGTTTCCGTTTCGTCCACCAATCCGTTCGTCGGCCGAAGGGCCCAAGCAAAAATTATCTCTAGCACACACAAACACACCTAGTGCGGTGCACTCAACATAATTTACGATTTATTTTGGTTCGACGCGCGCGTGCCCACGCGTTGCGTACGCCGCCGGCCACGCCGTTGCCTCCATGTCGCATGTTTTCCATTGACCAGTTATCATGTCCCACTAGTTTTCAATTAATCTAACGCGTTCGTCGGGCACATTACTAAACAGTTTCAGCAGATCATCACGCGGGAAGATAAGGCGGGCGTGCAATTGGAATTTGCATTGAGGTTTGCACGAAATGCTTACGTGAAACGCGAACCAGGAACGCATCTTTACACCGTCGGATGGCGCGTATCAGTAAAGAAGCATCCTGTTTTGATTTGATGACTAAAATACACGCTATTAGGCGACATAATCGTTGATCCAACCTGCAAAAAAACTGCCTCTTGACGATAGAATTGCACGTTGGTTGTAAGATTTGGTCGCCTTTGAGATTTGGGGTGAAATGTCCTTTGAAAGTCCCATCATTTTATTCGAAGTTTCAACACTTCTGTAAATTACGGTTTTAGACGTACGTACTATCTGAACATTTTTCTTATGCGGGTTTTCTGAGCATATGTTGATGCTTTTCTGAGATGTGTTGTCCGCCTAAATGCGATCTCTAAATATCCATTCTTTCTCCCACGCCGGCGTCATTCTATCTGTGGGCCACTTCCGAACAAATTTTATCTCTTCGTTGCTGACTATCTGGCCATATGTGATGATTACGCATGACGGAATCAGTTCGCGTAGCCTATCGATTGTAGTTTTACGAAGACACCAGCCCAAGTTGATAAAGATCAATCTTTTAAGCTGAGGGAAAATTTCCGGCAGCTGAAGAAGGCCATCGTTACATTGCTCATGATAATCGTACTATAGAAGTCAGGAAAAAAGAATTTGATAAGAAGATCATAATTTGATAGCTAATTCATAAAGCTCGCATCATGCGTCAGATGCATCATTTACTTACTTCATAATGGAGGTTCAGTATCAGGTGGCGAACTTTGTTTTGAGGGACGATGCCTTTAAAGAATGTGTTTACTCCAATCAAGTTTAGATCTAAGTACCGAAGATGCAGTAACCGGTCGATTCGGGAGAGAAAATCGCGCGCTTCCTGAGAAAGAAAATCAAACCGAGATTACATGGCACTGGCATGGCAATCGATGAGTTTTCTTACCCCTCCTGAATATGTCAGCTGCAAACGCGTTAATTTTAAAAAATTGTCGCAAATGTACTGAACGTCGCGTTCTCTTCTCTCGGCAGATCCTAATTCCAAACACCTCAATTGTGGTGCAATTTCGGAAATATCAAAATTTATACAATGAATAGACAAAGATTGAAGCGAGGTAAGCGCTTCACATCCGCCAAAAATGTCTGACCCAATTTTTTCCAATCTTAGATGCTGCAAGAAAACAACACATTGGATATGGTTAAGTTGGAACAGAGGGTCATAAAGTACTTGCTTACCTTTAGTTCTGTCAGTTGCGACAGGGATTCCAACGATCCTGGTTCACAGTCGTAAACATCGCTGATTTCTAAAGACGACAACTTTTTGCAGTGGTTTGTGATGTCTTCAACTAACGTTTTAGTTAGGTAAATGCCATAGAGGCGAAGAAGCCGCAAAGAGGTGTTTCTTCGAAAACAATCATGTCGTTGAGCAAATTCACGTCTCGCAGAAAAATGCAGTTCCGATTTTATTGACAACTCCTCTAGAAGAGGGAATGTCATTTCACCAAAGCGAGTCAATAAATTGCCTTCATTGAAAGTAACATAAGCTTGCTTTAACTGGCCACTAAAAAGTCTCCACTGCTCCAACTGCTCCTCAGAATTACAATCCATTTTCAGACCATGCAAAGAAGGGGCGATCGTATGCCAGGGGAGTGTACGTGTACGGTTCCATTTGTCATTGGTGATCTCCAAGCGTTCCAACTTTCTCATAACCGGGAGCGCTTCAATAATTTCGTTCATTTCACCAGGTTCACGAACAATCGACAAATGCTGAAGATTGGGTACCTCCAGCAAAATCAACCGTAACGAAGAGTGCGATAAATCACTGTCTTTTATGCGCAATGAACAAACATTGACCGCTTTGAATAATTCCTTCACATGCGCAGAGCACTTTTCAGTTTCTTCGAGTTCAAGGTGGCGATATTTTCGGTTGCTTTGGAGCAAATGTTTGTCCCACGGAAAAATCGGTACTAATTTCACAAGATCCATTCGCCGCCCCGAAATGGCCAAATCCGACCATCGTTTGCATACCAAGGATGCGTCCTTCAGGTCGTCCACGTCAAGGTGGTCAAATATAATCTCCAAAAGCTGTAAAAAAAGAAAACAAATACTTTTTGAGCACACTTTACCTGAATAAACCGCAAACTAAAATCACTCACCTCGTTTGGTAGATCGTTTATTGTCGGATGCTCCATGATTATCGCAGAAATTATCCGTAACGTTGCGCGTTTAACGTTTGCCCCGTGCTAAAACTTCTCGGTTGTCACTGCTTCGATTGAGTCACAATGGCTGACCAGTTCCCGGCACCGTTTCAGTTTCGTGATGGGCAATTTAACGAGTGCGTACACTTTCTACGAATCGCAAAGGAGCAGGCGGAAAGTAGAATCCGGAAATGAGTCAGTGTCAGGCAGTTTGACAGCTCGAGTCCCGCGCCTACTTGCCACAGCTAACCAATTTAAATACCACAGCTGAACTTAATAATCTTGTCAATGGCAGTTAATTTGAATAAAGTACTGTTTTTTTATTTTTTGCTACTCATATTGCATTCACTCAGCCACTGATGGTTCTTGTTATTTATTTAAATCAGACCATGGGAGGATTTTCCGAAATGTTTACTTGGTTAGAAATTATCACCTCAGAGCGTGGGCCACTTGTACCTTCTAAATAACAAAATATGGTACTAGCAGTGATCTGCATTGTAATAAGTGAAAACAGAACCATGTTGCTACCAACTATCATTAGTTCGGCCATTTTGAAACCCGGCCCCACCTCCGTGTCGGGATCTTTGGGGCACACCGTACATCAATCTATCCAACACGTGCAGCGCACGCACAAATCGTGAGTCGTCGACTGTGCTGTACAGTATTTTCTATTTTTATTTACGCTGTCCCGGTACCGTTTGGAGAAATTGAAATCCCGTCGGCAGAGGAAAAACGGAAGTCGTAACGGAATCAAGTTCTGCGGTCACGGGTTCTTCGGCTGTGAGGAAGGCAAAAGAGGGCGAAAGAATTTCCAACTGGCGGTTCGCGAGCGCTCGGAGCGGAGAAGGTGCTAAAATTAACGATCGACGACGCATCGGGGCAACCGACACCGACCCGATTTGTTCTGCTCGATGCCGCTTTGGACCTTGGTGGCCAGAAAATGGCGAGCGACATCTTCAAATTGAGACGGCGGTTGGCTATGAACAATTCAGAGTACTTCGCCCGCCATTGATGCAGCAGTCAGCAATGTCTCGGTTCGCTTGAAAATCCTTGTTAATTATAGCCCTCTGACAAAAAGGTTGCAGCGTCCAAGCGCGGCAAGACTAGGATAGTCCTGCGCTGCGCTTTCGTTTGAAACTCGAACGGCCTCTGAATGGGTTTCTCTTCACGTTCATAATTTATCCAACAAATTGCAACCGTTCCGTGGCGCCTCCCCAGGTGCTCGAAACTGTACCCGCCACCCGTGGTGTGGCCGAGCAACGTCTTCATCTTCTCCCGCTTCCAGCAGACTATTGCTAGCTATTGCTCGATATCCCTCGATAGCCTAATGTCACACGGGGCCGAGATGGAGAGGGTGCTTTCCTTTCACGTATGATTTACTGTCTAGCCGGCGCAGTCTGGTGGGAGTGTATGCTTTAAAGTAATTTATTTCCTCCCCGTAGGCCGTATCCTCCACACAGCACCGGGGCCCGGGAACGGCGGATGATCCGTCGTCGTCGGTTGAAACTACGCAGCCAAACGCAACAGAGCCAGCGTGAAGATGCTGGCGCGCTGCAACGAGGATCACTCCAACGGGCTCGCACGGTGCGCAGTCCGCGCACCGTGCAAGTGTCAACAAGTGTCAAAACGTCCCGCTCAACTCCGGCCACGGTTGCGGGAAAGAAAAAGTTAATTATCTCCACGTGGACCACGGCTCGGCCCACGGCCCGTTTGGGTAGCCAATTGGGCCGCAGATCGGGGTGGGGATCGATCCAGAGATTGCTGGGCCGAGCAAGTGCGCCAATTAATTTGACCAGATTAATTCGGTAGCCGTACGGTGAACAGGGGTCAATTATCTGCTTGGTCCTGGTACCTATGTCTGGTGCCCGTATCGATGCGGGAACCCTTAGATAGTTGCCTCTCGTACGTATCGCGTTCGAATAGAGTCATTGTTGGTAGCGTTGGGGTTTCAGCAGCGATCTTCGCGATCTAATTTTCCGGTCTGAGTCTGGTCTGACATGAAAACAAATGCGAAGCGCAGAAGTAGTCCGCCTCTTAAATTCACGTTTCCGCCGAGGAAAAGTACTGGCCAAAAGGAAACCACATAATAACCGACTTTTTCGCGTGCTAGATTTGCTGGAGGACAACACACGCCTTGGACCGGATCACTGATTACAGTAATTAGATCGCGTTGCCGAAAACGGCTGCCAATCGTCACCACTGTTAACACTTCACGACCGCACAGTTTTCTCCACTATGTGAAATAGGGAAGAAAGTTTCCTTCAAGAAATCAGTATTTGCAATCGGAAACCGAATTGAGGAGTGAACTGTATCGATGGACCACCTACCAAGATCGTGTTGGAATGGATCGTTTGAAGCGATATGAACGTCCCCACCGGAACCTTCAAATGATTTAAATTCAATTTAATTCCGAAGGGTCCCTAAAAATTATGGAGTTCACATGGCAGCAAGAAAGCACGCTGCTCTTGGATTGAGGAAAGCGTTTGCGCTACTGTATGGCCGGGCTCGAGGCAATCGCAGGCAATTTATGACGTTTACGACGTGTTTGATTGTTTTGCCTCCCGAAACTGGGCCGCTACCCTTAATTACTACGCACACCAGCGGTCGCTTATCAACGCGCAAAATGCACGCTATCCTTGCGGCAGCGGTGTGTCCGCGAAGGTCCTTCCCACAGACCACACCAGCAGGGCCACTGGTCAAGTCGCATAAATGTCGAAGGTAATTTAAGGGTGGATGTTTTGGAGGTTGGAGAAGGTAGCCTTCGGGCTTCTGGGGCAGCTTCGGCTCGCCATCTCGGTTCCGTGCTTCGCGAATTCGGACGGGGAGCCGCCAATTAAAACACTGACCCCCGTCGTCGTGAAGTGTCTACATAATCTGTCGATTAATCATAATGTTGCCATAAATTTTAAAATATGTTAATTAATACGGAAGGGATACCGTTGCTGGTGCTTTTCGTGTTGCAGTTTCGGAGTTTTTTTTGTGCCTGCCTTTTGGTAGGCAACTAAGCAAATTTGCAGTACCATTTCGGTGATCGGTTTCGGTTTGGGTTTTGGAGACATGTGAATAGAATCCTCCAATTTGCTTGATGATTATACAGTTTAAGGTACTAGTACTTTGTCACGAACGCCTCGGTAGTACAATCATGTCTTCTGTTCGATTAGTTTGAGCAAAAACTGCAATAATGTGGGATCGTTCTACTACACTTGAGAGGCGAACGTGGAGAGTGTTCAACTGATAAGAATTCAATTAAATTTTGGATTGAATAATTGAAACAAAGATCGTAAATAGCTAATCTTGTCTTATCCCGATTTGGAAGGCGTACTCGAAGCTATTTTATGCGGCTTACTTATTGATGGCTACTTTTGTCTGACGGCCAGTCGGTACAGGCCAGTGGCAGCATAATTAAACCGGCGAGTAGTCGCGGGATGCCGAGACTAACGCTATAGGGAGAAATGTAAATCATTTATCAGATTCTAATAAAACGTCTCATGCAGCTCGCGCACCGCTCGGGGACGGTCTCCAGACTGGCGCAGTCCAGACGACATTGTCGTACAAGGGGCCTCGCGGCTGAAGACGCTACCGAGTGAGTGAGAGAGAGAGAGAGAGACCGCACAAAGACCCACAATTACGGCGCCTATCAAGATTATCGGAATGGGATAAAAATTCATTTAATTTAATAACCACCAGCAGCCAGTAAGAGCGGTGACGGTGGCGACTCGGAACCGATCACGTCCTGACGCACGCGCGCCCCTCAGCATGGGCCAGCCATGTTTGTTGGGCCCATCGCCTTCGGGGGCGCGAAGAGCTAATTACAACGTGGGAAAATGAGTGTCCAGGCAGTCCCGTCGCAGGCCATCGAAGCGGAGGAGAAGACCGAGCGAGATGCGAAACAAGATCGAACGCACGCGATCGCGAGAAACGCACGCGCGACGATCAAAGCGCACACCAGCGCCATCTGGTGGCGAAGTCGCCATATGCTAATGATGGTGTGGCCCGCTTGCGAACGAGGGGATGCGGGGATGGAATGCTAAACTATAGCTCTCTCCTAGCCCCGAGACCCGGCCGACTGCACCGTGGCCACTAATCCCCGGGAGAACTGCGGCCAACTGCTTCCGTGCGTGCGTGCTCCCGGGGCTAGGCCGTGGCTAAGATGCGCATTCCAGCGTATCGCTAGAAAGTGTCCAGTACGGCCTCTTCATTTATCACGCCTATCCACCTGGAGCGATCTGGAGCGCAGTGATCCGGATCTTTTTCTTTCTCTCTCTCGCTCTCTGAACCACTGCCAGATCGTCGGAAGGCTAAGCATCTGGAAGATGCGTCCCAAGACCTGGTTATCGGCTGCCTCGGTCACCTTTTCGGTGGAGGTTTTCAAACTTATTGGCCACACTACCTGTACTGGACATCGGCGGAGATTTCCGAGGGACCATGATCGAGGAGTTTCCGATCTTTCACGTGATCATTCCCACGATAGAAGTTCCGGTTCAGAGATGGCGGTGGTATCGATCCTAACATGCGAGAGGCTCGCCCTGGGCAGCGAGATCTCGCAGAGATGGTGACCAATTACCCTGCCGGAGTGGTAAATGGGACCGACACGCACGGTCGTGGCGGTGACTGGCGAGAAGCGCCAAAGGTTACCGCTTGTGTGTGTGCAACGTGTTACATTTACTTGCGTAATGTATGCCCTTTTGCCGGACGGCGGTCTCGGGAGGCCATCAGGAGGCCGCCAGGAGGCCAGTACTTTCACTTTTCTGGGAAAAGAGTACAATGTATGCAATGGATGCTGCAGTATGCAAGGATCACGAGTGTGACTCTGCCTGTTCATAGCGATCACGTGTGACTAGAGTATGCGATCCAATCCAAATCTGAACCACCGGATAGGTGCCGATGGATAATCGGATGCCCCGAACCCCGTTTTTTGGCAAAACCTGGCCGGTTTATGTTCTCGCAAGTTGGCGCCTCCGATTTTGACATGCTTTTGCCCCGGGGGAGCTCGCGAAACCCTTTCGCTGGGGTGCAGCAGGTTGTAACCTGTTCCCGCACGAGGGCAGCGAGGAAAGGGAGCACTGTGCTCCCCTCCCATGGCACCTTGCTACACATTTAACCAATTGGTTGAAGAGCTCCACCCTAAATTACTCGGCCCCGGTGCCGGGCCTCAGTGGACACGGTTTTGCGGGACATCCATCGACGGTGGCATCGTCCTGGAGGAAGGAAACCGCGAAAGCGTGGTAACGGTTTCTTCGCGCGATCCATCGTCGATCCGAGATCGCGGCCGGACCGTGGTAACATAATTTACGGGTCGCGTTCCGATTATCTGACATGTCAACATTAATCACCATAAATTAAGTCTTTTTAAGGCGGGGCGATCGCCCGCGCGCACCAGAGAGAGAGAGAGAGAGAGAGAGAAAGAGAGTGGAAGAATGGAAGGATACAGACCCGGTCCTGGTACAGATGGGATTGAGACACCCCAAAAAGAACGGTTACGAACGATTCGGCACCGGCAACTGACACTCGTCGCGCGCACTCCGGTGATCGACGCGGATTTGCCGTTCGATGCTCTCGGTTGGAGTGTTAGCCATTTTTGGCTGTGGATCGAATGCCATCGCCGCGGGCGCTTTGTGGCCACCCGATGCCGACTACTTTGCAGCGCGAATTGAACCCACACAAAACCATTGCGCTTCGTGTTTGACATCCCCGACTGAAAGATTCGTTTGAGTCAAGCGATAGGTAATGGTAGATTTAGGTTTTTGAGTAAAGAAGGAAGAACATACCAGGCTGATCGATAAGTTTTGTGGTTCGATAAGAAAAACACAATTTTATGGTTTGAAATACACTTTATTATTCAGCATGGTCTCCCTGAACATCAATACACTTGCTACAACGAGATTCCAATTGATGAATTCCATTCCTGAAGTTCTGATTCCTGATTCCTGTTAAACACTCCAGTACATAAGAACTGATGATAGCACAAAACCCATGCTCTGTGAATCAGTTTGCTTAAAACGTAGTTGATATATTTATTTACTATTTCCTCTCCAGTGAGCTTGTGGACGCGGCACACTTCCAACGGGTCCCGGTGATTCCGTGGGATCCAAAACAAGGATCAAGTTTATGTCGATTTCCACTTCAAATAACGCTTCACCGATCACCGTTTTAACAAGCACACGAAACCGAACCCGGTGAAAGTGAGCTACGATGCAGCGTTATTTGTAGCCCAATTTGATGATTAAATATTTACTTTTCATCATTTCTTTCACAAGTAATCCGCCAGCCCTTGCTTGCTTGCTAACCCAACGTGAAAACCGGCAGACCTCCGGCGGTTTCTGTTTTTGTAGGCTCCATTTTGCAACTTATGTAATTGATCCTTAAACTCTTCCATTGTCTCGCAGGCGCACCGAAAACTGGTGATCCTGGAACCCCAGGAGACGCAACAATGGGTCGCAGGTGAAATCGCAGGCCCATCGCCACCCGGGGGGGCGATGCTGACGTAACGCGGAACCGCGAAAGAATCCTTTCGCACGCCGAACCGAGACCGAGCCGAGATGTGTTAATTGTGGCAATCATTTGGAGCGACGGCCCCACGACAGACTGGCGTGCTTTTTGTGCGTCCTGGCTTTGAGGTCCAGCACCGCACAACCGATCGAAGTTGATCGAAGTAAGCGATTAAACCGCAGTCGGAAGGCATTTTCGGTATTATTTTCAACCGGCCAGCAGATAATTACAGAAATTACCGAAAAGCTTTCGGCTGACGGCGTCTGCCATTATCGCAGGTCGCCCTGGACTGGTCGCCCACTGGGGAACTTATGATGCAGCATTTTACGATGTTTTTTTTTTGCGTTTTCGGCAATGGGTTCGTTTCGTTACCACCAAAGGAAAAGCGGCGGTGTCCTAATGAAGCAATAAAGTTGCGGGATGGAAAGGTTAAGCGCGGCCCAAAAGATATTATCGCGCGTCCGTTACCGGGCCATTTGTAAAGTAGCATAATGTCGTGCCCCGGACCATCAAGAAGGTTGATCGACCGGGGTGCCGAGTTCAATTTCCAAAATCGGAGGAACCCGATGAACTGAAGGACCGACTGATAAGCTCACCGTTAATAAGGTGATACGCGTTTGATGATGTTTCTACAAAACGTATAATATTGCCCATCGAAGCGAACGATTGGGTCGAAATTCAACTCGGCCCAGGTACAGCCGGTAATAATGATCAGTTGGAGTGTGCGAAAACAGTTGTTATCTGTTATTATTATGTTGTGATAAGCTCCTACAAATGGATGAAAGAGACTCGCACTCGCAGCTGCCTCACAAACAAAGCATAGGTCAGGAACGGAACTTGTCGAGAAGCGTAAATTTCGGACCCACAGCGACATCAACAGCCGGGTGCTCTACAACGACAGGATTTCGTCGTGGTCAAATAAGAGCGATAGGTCAGTACGCGCGATACGCGACCGCGACAGGCACCGACCGCGAAACGCGCAAAAGCAGCCACAGCGACTTCACATTGCTGTAGAACGCAGTACAACATCAAAATCTGTCAGACCAGTTCAAAGGTTATCGTTGTCGGAGCGTAGAATGGATCGTTTGCCACCCAAATGCTCCATCGAGCATAGATTAGGTCCCGCAAGAGTATAGCTCACTTGGGACCATGAAACTGTAGTTAGACCAAGATCCGCTGAACATTCTGTACCGTGATTCGAAAGGAAGAAATGTAGGCTACTGTCGCATCAAATTTGTATGTACACTAGTCTCAGGCGAGCCCTCCCCGTCCAGCATCTCATCACGGAGCCATTTAAGGGCAAGATCATTAAAACCGGCTTCAAATCACCGTTTGCGACACGGTCCATCCGAGGATTACGTCCGCGACAAGTACATCGGCACCTCTGCCTGATAGCGGAACAAGCGCCGGAACGCCCATCAACAAACCGGTCCCGTGCGCGCATCCTGAGAGCCCGCCGCGCACACTCCATTGATCATTAAAAGCGGAGATCGGGTTTTCAATTTACGCCGACGTTCGTGTGTCATCCGCCCCAGTGCTCGCGAGCTTGTTACTGTCCGGCAGGGGAGCGTTTCGTGAACCAATTACCTGGCCACAAAATTCGATCCCTACCGAGGCCACCCGGGGGAAGGTCAGGCGGGGGACAGCTTTATTGATCCGCAGTAGCAAGCGAAATGGGATCACAGATCGCGAACTAAGGATGTTGGGGCACGTTGCCCGGGCGACACGCTTCGCCGGCTATCGGAGGATCAGCCGCCTTAATCTGGTTCGGGATTAATTAAGATGGGAAATAAAACTGAAATGAGTTTCTGGCGTTCCGCTTGTCCGCGTTCGGCCGGGCGTGGTGGTGTGGTGTTGATTCTGGTGTACGACATGCCGGACGGCGGCGGTAATCGTCACCCTGTTGATGGTGCGCAGAAGGTGGCGGAACTACAAGTCGCATTTCTTACTGCTGACTCTATTTTAATGGGAGAAAATGTAAGTCCAGCGCCAAAAACTGGGGTATTTGAGATGTAATACCTAAAGCTCTGGTGGTGCCAAAGGAAGCGATCCAAGGGTTCGAAACGCCACAAAGTATGCAACGAGCGTATGGCGAGGGACTCGTTTTGGTCCGCTATGTTCTCCTGTCATGTTTTCTAACGCCTTGAACGTTCCAACCTTCAACCGACAGATAATCATTATTTAAAAGCGGCCTTAGCAGGGCCAGCAGGTCCCGCAATTAGTATTCTAGGGGTAGTCTGGGGTGTAAAAGTTAATTAAAATATTGAAAAATAAACTAACCAAGCAGCAGTGCGCAACGCACGAAGCGAAGATACGCACCGACGGGCGCACGAGTTAAATAAATAAGTGCGCTGGAGGGAAGTACTAAGTCCACGGGGGCGTAGCCACTCCGCCACTGACAGCACTGATTAAAGGCGCTCCGTGCGCGATCTGCGCGATTTGATTTCGCAACGCACAAGTTCTTCGACCAGGGCCACTCATTAACATTCGTGGGGCTCTCCCACGGGGCGGCGATCGCTTTAATCCCTTAGGAATCCCTCGCCGGATCCCCGGCCTGGCTACCGAACGCACTGGGCTGGACGCTAGGAGCAGGATGTCGGATTAACGCGACCCGTCCGATCTGCCAAAAACCGGGAGTAGAGTGAAACAAACGGGCCCGGCCGGCAAAAAAAGCTGTCCTCCCCGGCGACAACGACAACGACGACGACGTATGGCTTCCCCGCGACGGCGAGGCCTTCCCGAAATTGATGGTGGGAATGATAATGTTAATGGTACACGGAGGAGCCCGCGGAGGCCCGCGGTTTGGCTTTCGTAAGGGGTTAATCACTGTGACGGCCGTCGTGGTCAAACGAGACATGATCGTCCCTTTCACTTTGCTGGCTCGCTGGCCGACCGGTGTCGTGGAGGGCTTGTCAGGTCATAATTTCTTCCTGCCGACCTAATCGGTCGTCCGTCCGGGGTGGGGTGGCCACGGTTCGGGGCCCGAGCCAACGTGCCAAAGGGCGGGATCGGCGGCATCTACACAAATCAGGTCATCGCGAGCCATTAATTCTGCTCAAGGATGTGAAACCGAGTCCGAGGGTCCTGTGTCCTGTACGCGGCAGGCGGCTGTCCTGAATTACTCCGGCCCCGGCCGGGGTCGTAGCAGCTTTTTGGCAGCACACTTGCCGATCGGTGCTCACGGTTCCCGCCGCATTTTGGACAATTTATTTTTGTTCGTGTTTGGTGCGGCCACCGTTCCGTTCGGTCTTAATGGCAAACAAATATTACGCATAACCCGGCTGGTCCCGGGGAGGCCGTCATTCCGATCGTCTTTTAATTGCCGTCGAGCCCAGAGTTTTCGGTGGCACCACCAATGATGATCGTGCTTTGTTTATTCGTTCATGAAGCGAAAATGCATTCAACTATTAGAAGAGACCAGAATGTAGCCATAAATAGCTACAGGCTTCACATGAAAAAATTAGTTTTTCATGAATGTTTTTTTATCATAAAATTCGTTTAGATGGCCACAGTAGATTCTGATAAGATGATTTTCAATAAGATTTTTGCACTTTTTTGTTCGTTACCTAGGCTATAGCTTGGCGAATGTTACTTTTCGTATGCTTTTAAGTGGCAGGCCTGTCAGCATATACACGATCCTTTGGGGAGCCCCACAAGGAAAGTCCAACGGTGCCAAATCGCAAGATTTTGGTGGCGAATTGACACCAGCACAGCAAAGTAAAATTTTTGTAATACATTAATTCACATTAAAACGCGAATACCCGCAAGTTTGAATAATTTTATTATTTTTTTATTAAGCGATGCATTTTAAAAAATGGCAGAGATTCGACTAAAAGTTTGACACAGTGTAAAGTGCCGGTCCGGTAATTTCGAAACTACGAAATGGATAACCCTGTATAAAACTCACGGAAAATATACTGAAGAAAGTTACACTTAAAATGTGTGTTTATTTCAACATTGTTTAGCTCGTGTCCGGTACCTAGCCATTAATTGAGGTTTTGAGATTTTTTTCTGTTTACGTTTAAAGAACTTTTCCATTTCTATTTCCAGTGTTATTACTTACTGAACTTACGCAGAAGTGGTTCTCTGCTCGCGCCATTCGCGTTGTTGCCCCTTCAACCTGTGTAGTGCTTCAGATAAGCACAGCAAACACCATTGGGGCTGCCGGTGTGCGCGGCCCTTTTCGCACATAAATCATGCGCAGGCTCCTCGGTGGCAGTGGCCCGACGCCCCGACAATGTTATGCTACCCGTGCGCATGTTGTTGATAAAATTAAAACGTAACCCGGCCCTCGGCGGAACACCTTAATCATGCTCTCTCTCTCTCTCGCTCTGTACCGTCCGCCGGTTATCACTTTCTGCTCATCTCGCCCGTCGTACCCGGCAATTATGCTCGAGCGCGCAGCATCGCGCGCCCTCGTTCACCGAGGACCGCGCGCAGGGCGAGAAAACTTTCTTCGCCCGTGGCCCATGCGCCCCGTGGAAAGGCTCCCGAGTATCGTGGGGCGCCCGTGGTTCGGATCGTCATCGACGGAAGGGTCGTCTCATGACGCGCGCGCAGAGCATAATCGTCACCCGAACGCACCAAAATGACCCGGGCCCAAAATGACCCGCTAACATCCTATTTGAGTGGCCACATCCTCCACTTGATGGCCGCAGAACCCCCCGTTCCACTGCCGGTGCTCGTTGAGCTTGATTGAGACACAAACGGGTGCGTGCATTTCATTACGCATTAATTTATGCTGGCCACGATAAATGATCGAAAATCGGCCTCGGTGGAAACCGGTGGGGAGAAGGACCAAAATTAATATGCCCGTCCGCCCGTGTCGTGAAAACCTGATCCACATAATGTCGATCATTTTTCGCGCGACACCGGTCAGCTCGCAGGTGACCCGGTTTTTATCATGGCTCGCTTCCCGCGCAGTACAATCAGGAGTCAGGAGTCAATGATTCGGGTTGGGCCCGGGAATGCTGATTGATGGACACAGACTTTGGAAGGACGAAGCGAGTTGGTTACAGATGCGCCATAAAATTCATATGGTTAGAGGAACACAAACTGCGTATTCGTACTCCCGAAATTTGCGACCCCGTCTCATGAGCCGTTGTGAAGCCTTTCGGTGCAGGGCTCTACTGGCGGGACCGGACCCAGATCGTGACTTGTTTCGAAGGCAGCGAAGCGCTGAACACGGCACGCCGGGCGATGATGCCCGGAGCTCAGTCGAGTGATGTCGGAACGATAGCGGTCCTGAGCGGTCCGCAAAATCCGCCGGACGTTGTTGGCCATGTCGCTTGTGTGATTGATGGAAGCACCCCGCGATTGGCGCTACACCGAGTGACTGGTTACACGGGTTTTTGAACACCACCGGCCAGAGGTTCTTGGTGCGAGTCCCTCTGTAGCTTGTCCGTCTGGCTTGCTGTCAAGTGTTCGGCCCTTTGACGGACAATCCAACCAAATATTCTGTTCCTAAGACGCATGGCCTTGCAATGTGCAGGATGGGTCACTCGATCTGGACCAACCGGACCTTTTATGCGGATCGGTTTGCCGTTCATTAGGGTGTGAAACGCGACATGGCGTATCAACCATAGGCGTGACGATCCCGTGCGGGCTCCAACGGGCTTTGCTGGAATCTCGGAACGATCGGTGAATCGCGCTGTTTGTACCGAGAGTTACACGAAAGCTAGACGGATTTAGTAGAAGAATAAAGATGGATGGAGGTTATGGAAAATTATATGCAAAATGGCCAACAGGAATTAGTGTTGTGTGGGGGATGACGCAATAACAATCGGGTCCTGCCACAATCGGGCCACGACATCGCGATCGGGGGATCAAGTTTTTCCAATGGCCGGCCTGCATCACCTGCCACCCGTGGCCGGCCGGTCGGGCTTTGTTTGTTTTCTTGTGATGCACTGCACACACATTTACACGCACGTTTTAACGTTCGCACGCATCACGGAATGGGTGCGCCAGTCCTTAATGGTCAAGAGGTCGACTGTGCGGAGCCCGCGCGCGATGGGTTAATAGCAGGGTGACCACGCCGAACCCGCTTGCTTCGCCCGGCTTGATTTGATAAGTCCTGCGCCGGCTGGCCGCGGCCACGTCGCCTGGGCCACGGGTTGCGAAATCGTTTCGGTTCATGTTCATTTTCATAAAGGAGGCCAGAAGTGAAAGGAATAAAGGTCTTTATGAATTTTCGTTGTTTTCTCCGACCCCGGGTGCCGTGTGGCCCCGGTTTGTTGGTGGTTTTATTTCGTTCCGTTTTCTGTTGGCTTTATGGTGCGTATTTTTTTACGTTCGTGGTCGATTGCTCTTTGTCCTTCCCAGGATGTCCTCCCGGTAGGTCCAGGCAGCGGCGGCGGCGGCGGCGTCTGGACAAAGGAACGATCCTTCAACTTTCGATCCGCTCGCTCGCCACGCGCACCCGGGCGGGTCCTGACCGCGGACCCGGGATGGCCGCGAGGCGACATACGAAAACCCCGCACCACTGGTCGGTGGAAGCATAGTAATTATAATACAACATAAACCGTGTCGGGCAAACGTTTGGCGTCGATCAATCGATCAATAATCGATCGGGCGGCGAACTCCATTTTTGGTTTAATGATCCGCGGCGAAGGGGGCTCGGGATTCCTTCGTGCTTCGACAGGATACGCGCCAGTTTCCGAGCCGTGCATCGTACCCTGTGAAATCAGTGTATCATTTTGTTGGCCTCGTCTGTGGCTTCGTTCCGTAACGCCAACCGAAATTTAGCCAACCCATAGAAAGACCATGCCTTTAAACTTTTGTGACCCGATGCGCTAATGAACCAGAAACGGTCTTTGGTTCACGGTCCACCAACATTTACCTGGTTTCATTACGAAAAGGATGGTAAAATGCCGAATGCCGAGTGAAGATTAAGTCCATTTTTATTTCCCAGACTCTGTCCACTCAGATGGTGCCCAATTCGTCAGCCTCGCTTGTTGGTTGTCGGCTTGTGGCCGGATCTGCCGTTGTCGCACACGTGCAACGGTAAACTTTTACCAATGACAACCCTGCCGGTAGTACCAATGGTTACATGATCGCTGTAAGGGTTGAACTGCAGTTTTACTGCTTCAGCCACCATCCATCCGTGTGTCCGTCGTAAATGGCCAATAAGTGATAAAAATGTACGCGATCGAGCCGAGCCACGGGACACGGGACGCGCCTATCAAACCGATCGCCTAATTGATTGACCGACGCGCGATTGACCTTTTCGCGGCGTGGCCGTAACCGTTGTTAACTTAATTTACAAACTGTCTCCACACTCACCCTGTGCCCCGGTGAACGGGTGCAGGATTCGTGAAGGATGGACCGGCAGTAAAAAAGAAAACGAGAGAAACATGTTCACAACAAAAGAAACATCATGCTCCGCTCTCCGGAGCGACAAATTACTGGAAACTGTCCGCTTGGCTCCCTTCGGTCACCGATAGCCGCAAGTCCGCAAGGATACGATCCCATAAATAAACCCAACCTGCCTGCCACTCCCAACCCCGGGGGCTGTCGAAGCAATGTCCTCCGCGGCGGCAACGTCGGCAAGATCACTTAGCGGCCAGTATTTGCTTAACTTCTTATCATTATTTGGCCATATTTATTTAATAAAACCGGCAGCCTGCGTCCAACGAACGTACTCCTTTCGCACCCGGAGGCACTGAACCGCACCGGCAGCGCAGCCCGGAAAGCGACTCCAGCGTCTTCGGAGATCCGTTCCAAACGAGGATCGACAGAGGCGTCTCTCCTTGCCGAAGACCGTATTTTGAGCGTCGGGAGCACCAACGCACCAACGGAGGTGGTGGCGGGTGCGAACCGAAACATAAATGACGAGCATAAATTAACTAAAATTACCCGGCACACCGGGGCCGGGGCCGGGGCCGGACACTCCCCGCCGAGCGCAAGCCCGAAGTGCAAAATTCAATCAAAATACCTTCAAGCCCTGTGGCTCCTCTCGTGAGACGGGAGTTCGGTTTGGTGTTGGCCGTTGCTTTTTTTCATATTTTTTTCAACCTTATATTAAATCATACCCCATGCTCCGCTACACCATGCTCGTGGGCTCCGCCCCGCCACGGTTTATATGGCGCTCGGATTTTATGAAACACTTCATAAATCATTTTACAGCTCCACTTTTTGGGACGCTCCTCCGATGCGTCGGTTTTTTTGGCGATTTGTTTAAAAGCGAAGCATAGCGGTCACTAAGGTACCGTTGTCGCAAGAAAATGGCGGACAATTGACCGGTGGCGAAGGGTCACCGCACCCCGTCCGCTGGCCGCTCAGCGAAGCAATATCGCATTTTAATTGGACGATTTAAAGTACACGAATATTGTATTTAATCACTATATCCTTCAGCACCAAACACCCGCAAGACGTAGATAATGCAATTATGCGACCTAATCGTTGGCCCTATCTGCAAACAAAACCGGCCCTTGAGGAAAGGATTGCACGATGGGGCCGCCTTTGAGTTTCGCGGTGGAATGTCATATCGAAATCCTATCATTTTATTTGGAGTTTATGTAAATTACAAGCTCCTGATGTGCGTAGCATCTAAACATGTTACCAACGTTCCAATGCTGGTTATCTGAGCGAATGTTACCCCTTTTTTCTGAGCTGTGTTGTCCGTCTAAATGCAATCTTTAAATTTCCATTCCTTCTCCCACGCCGGCGTCATTCTATCTCTGCGCCACTTCCGACCAAATTTTCTTTTTCTGTTGCTTACTAACTCGCCGTATGTGATGACTACGCATGATGGAATCAATTTGCCGAGCCTATCGATTGTAGTTTTACGAAGATAATTGCAGGAGTTGTTCAAGTTCAATCTTTTAAGCTGAGGGAAAAATTCGGGCAGCCGAAGAACGTCATCGTTACAATCTCGGTGAAAGAAATGTTCAAGGTTATAATCGATCTATAAGAATCAGGAAAAATGATTGGATAAGAAGATCATAATTTTATAGCTAATTCATAAAGCTCGGATCATGCGTCAGATGCATCATTTACTTACGTCAGTATGGAGGTGCAGTGTCAGGTGGCGAACTGTGTTTTGAGGGACGATGCCTTTAAAGAATGTGTTGTTTACTCCAATCAACTTTAGATCTAAGTACCGAAGATGCAGTAACCGGTCGATTCGGGAGAAAGAATCGCGCGCTTCCTGAGAAAGAAAATCAAACCGAGATTACATGGCACTGGTATGGCAAGCGATGAGTCTTCTTACCTGTTCTGAATACGTCAGCTGCAAACGAGTTAATTTTAAAAAATTGTCGCAAATGTACTGAACAACGCGTTCTCCTATCCCGACAGATCCTATTTCCAAACACCTCAATTGTGGTGAAATTTTGATAAAATCCTCGAAGAAACCGAGCAAGCCTCTGATGCCATCACGACTTATAAAATTAATAGACAAAGATTGAAGCGAGGTAAGCGCTTGACATCCGCTAAAAATGTATGACTGCAGTATTTCCAATCTTAGATGCTGCAAGAAAACAACACATTGGATATGGTTAAGTTGAAACAGAGGGTCATACATTATTTGCTTACCTTTAGCTCTGTCAGTTGCGACAGGGATTCCAACGATCCTTGTTCACAGTAATATGGTATCCCGTTTCTGATTTCTAAAGTTGTTATCTTTTTGCAGTGGTTCGTGATGTCTTGAACTATCGTTTTAGATAAGTAAAAGCCATTGAGGCGAAGAAGCCGCAAAGAGGTGTTTCTTCGAAAAAATTCGTATCGTAGAAACAAATCGCGTCGTTGAACACATGCTTCATAGTCATCAAAAATATGTTCCAATTTTACTGACAACTCCTCTAGGAGAGGAAATGTAATTTGGCAAAAGCCGATCAAGTGATTTTGGCAAAGGCTGTTCGAGAAAGAAACATAAGCTTGCTTTAACTGGCCACTGAAAAATGTCCAGTGCTCCAACTGCTGCTCATAATCACAATACATCTTCAGGCCTTGCAACGAAGGGGCGATCGGATGCCAGTGGATTGCATTTTTTGAATGGCCATCCTCGATCTCCAAGCGTTCTAATTTTTTCATAACCGGGAACGGTTCAATCCTTTTGCTCACTCCTCTAAATTCATAACGAATCGCCAAATGCTGAAGATTCGGTGCCTCCAGCAAAATCAACCGTAACGAAGAGTGTGATAAAAAAAAGTCTTTTATACGCAATGAGGAAAGATTGACCGCTTTGAATAATTCCTTCACAAACAAAGAGATGTTTGCAGTTTCGAAGCGGATTTCAAGGTGGCGATATTTTAAGTTGCTTTGGAACAAATCATGGTACCCCCGCACACACGATAGCACACGATCCATTCTTCCCCCCGAAAAGGCCAATTCTGACCATCGTTTGCATACCAAGGATGCGTCCTTCAGATCGTCCACGTCAAGGTGGTCAAATATAACCTCCAAAAGCTATAAAAAAGAAAACAAGTACTTTTTGAGCAACTTTACCTGAATAGGCCGCAAACTAAAATCACTCACTTCGTTTGGTAGATCGTTAATCGGTAGGTGCTCCATGATTATCGCAGAAATTATCCGTAACGTTGCGCGTTTAACGTTTGCCCCGTGCTAAAACTTCTCGGTTGTCACTGCTTCGAATGAGTCACAATGGCTGACCAGTTCCCGGCACCGTTTCAGTTTCGTGATGGGCAATTTAACGAGTGCGTACACTTTCTACGAATCGCAAAGGAGCAGGCGGAAAGTAGAATCCGGAAATGAGTCAGTGTCAGGCAGTTTGACAGCTCGAGTCCCGCGCCTACTTGCCACAGCTAACCAATTTAAATACCACAGCTGAACTTAATAATCTTGTCAATGGCAGTTAATTTGAATAAAGTACTGTTTTTTTATTTTTTGCTACTCATATTGCATTCACTCAGCCACTGATGGTTCTTGTTATTTATTTAAATCAGACCATGGAAGGATTTTCCGCAATATTCACTTGGTTTAGAAATGATCACCTCAGAGCGTGCGCGATCCACTTGTAGCTTCTAAATGAAAGGATAGAGCAACGTGAAGTGCTTTTTATTTTATTTTTGGAATATAAAACCTGACCTGCACCAGAGACAATGTTAATAACTCTGGTGCTATTCGTAACGGATCGTTTTTACGGGCGGGGTTGTTAACCGTTCGCCAACCCACTTGTCACGCAGGTATCGGGAATCGAAACCATGGCCGCCTGCGTGACAATCGGTCCCGGGAAACCTATCTTGACTAAAAACAATCACCTAAGGCCAACAGAACCTTGAACAACGTATAAATTATTATTTCCGAATGCATCTGGTACCTGTGTGCACATTATGGGCTTTGTGGGTAAGTGTCATTCCAAAATGCAAGAAATGAGGTTGCCCGAACATGCGGGGTAGGTTTTGATTAAGTAACTAGTCGGGCTAAGTGGAAAGCGTATGACAGTATCAGGTAGTTCAATAGCTCGAGTACCGCGCCCACTTACCACAATTAACCAACTAAAATACCACAATTATCGGCACACATTGCCACAGCCGACCGTAGTAGCAAAGGCAGTTATTTTTTGTTAAAGTACCAGATGTCCCAATGCGAATGTTTCTTCGCTTCTTAAACGGTTTTTCTTTCAATTTCGGTATGTTTGGGGTCCTGGAAGCAGCCATAAGCTTCCATTACTGCTCAAGAGTTTGTATGTTTGGGTATATTATTTAGGTAATATTGGAATGCGGAATTGTAGTATGTCTTTCCCTTTATATTTTCCATTGAATATCCTTTAATACTAATGGTCCTTTTATACTGTTCCTGGTGAGTGAAATGAGGCACTTATCAGGAACTCGGCACAACCTAAGCTTATACAAAAATCTAATCGCACTCCAGGCCCAATCTGCAAACAAGGTTCGTAGAAATCATAGCACTTGGTTTGGTTCGCCTGTTTTTGATTCATGCGTTACAGTAGAATGTTATTCATGCGTATATTTAACTTGTATTGTCACACGCAAAGCAACGGCTTTTTGACGAACTGAAAGTCGGTCACATTCTGTACTAGGTCGGGGCCCGAAAATGTATGTGCTTGTTGATCAGTTTTTACTATTACGAAAAGGTTATCAAAGGACCACAGCTGTGTAATGTGTTTCGCACATTTGATTTTTGGTTGGATTTTTTACGGTTGGATTAAAACGTAAAACAAAACATCAAAGCTGCTTGAAATGTAACGATAAACACACACACTGTTACAGCATAATTCACTTGTATTTATTTTACTTTTATTAAATTTCACACTTAACTCTGAACTGTTCGGGATGCGAAGAGTGCAACCTCTCGCATTCGCGTCTGGATTAATATTAATCTTGATCTGAATTATTCTCAGCGTGCTGAGACCTAACTGTGGTGGCATACGTGCATTCGGCCTTTCTGCTATGTTCAGCATAATCGATCGTCCCAATGGGTATTCGCTTATTGTTTATTCAAACGCGATTCTTTTCTAAGAACAGCGTTCTCGCTGCTGCATTATTTCTCGGGTCTGTTTTCTCCACCGATACATTGTTTCAATTAAGCTGGGCCTGCGTCCACCACACTGCTTACCATTTAGCTCCAACCATTCTAACCATTCACCAACCATTTAGCTTGTGGAAACCTTCGCACAATCCAGCAATGTATTTGAATGGCGCCGTATTTCGTAATGTGCCTTGTGAACCGCTTTACTGCTCAGAAAAGGGCGTTACATTACTAAGTGAGCGATCTTCACCTGTCCAATTTAAGTAATTCATATAGCAAGTGGAGATCGAAAGATCGGTCAATCGCGCAAACACGCTTCGAGAATCGCTGTAAATTGTGGACCGGAAACGGATCAAGTTACCGGCGACAAAATGTCTAAGCAACAAAGGCACTGCGCACGAGTGAGCTGGTAAACGACGGGATTCGCCGGCAGCCGGCAAATGAGAGTTAAACCTACCGTTGCGAGATAAGGCACAGAGAGAGTGAGAGAGATAAGAAGAGCCATCTGCCACAACATTAGACACACAATAGACATATTAAATACTATACGGGGATCCAATCCAAAGGGATCGCACACGTGCGTGACGTCACCAGCCAGGCCGCCTAAGCAATCATCGTGCCTTGCCTTCGAAGCGGGGAAATGATTTCCCCTCATTGTTTTGATAAGCCCTCGCCAGTCTCCCCACCGGCACATGGTTCTTGTTTAGGGTTTATAGTGCCACCCAACATCGCATCATCGGTCAAGCGAACCACGACGGGATTTCAGCAAAGTGCGTGCAGCAAACACACACTCCTAAGCGACCAACCTACGGATGATGAAAACAAAAGCACATCGTTCATCCAAGGGGGGGGGGGGGGGGTCCTTCCAGGATGCGCACACTGGACGCTTCGTTTAAGGTGGCCAGAAGACAAAAGAACATCATCGTGACGCGAGTTTTAGCTTCACAAACATTGCGTCGTGTCTTCACGAACCCGCCCGGCTCCAGCTGTGTGTGTGTGTGTTCCCGCTCTCACGGTTCCCGCTCTCTCGCTCTCTCGCTATATTTAGTTTTCACGTGTGCGCGCGCGTTCGCGATTCTCTCGCGATGCCGGTGTGTGCGTGCGTCCGCGAGGGAGTATTGGACTCGCGCGGGCCAAGGTTGCGAATTACAAACACGCGCGCCACCCGGCGAGCGAACAGAGAGAGAGAGAGAGTGGACTCGGGTGTGCAAAAACACAAAAAGGGCGACGCAAAGTCACCGGAATGGGGAATGGGGTGGTTTCGCCGAAAAAATTGGAAACGGCCGCGGCTCTCGCGGCGCCTGAGTGTCCAGTTGAGTGCTGTCAGTCGCGAAGTGCTGTCACCGCCGCCGTCCGCGCTCTTGAAAGCTGTGAGCCGTGTGGGGTGGCCATCACCAGCATCGCCAACGCGTATATTGTTTATTATCCTAATTCCAAAAAAACTGTTTTGTTGTAACCTTTGGCGTGTTGCGCCGATCCGATCGCAGCCTGCTTGCCTGGTGTTGGTACGAGTCGCGGGGTCACACACGTGTGGGGTGCATCGGCATCATCGCGCTTGCTTCGATGTGGTCGTCGAGACGGGCCCGCGCTCCACAGCAGTGGTAAGTAGTGTCACGACACGGCGCGGCTTTTGGGGTTTGGGTGGGTTGAGCTTCTTCGTGTGCTAATCTGTTTACAGTGTAAATAAAACGGATCCGTTCCGTTTCGTACGTCGTCATTGTGGTGGTGGAAATGTGTGTTTTGACCAGACGCATCTCGATTCGCTGTGTGTGTGTGTGTCACCTTTATTGGCAGCGAAAATTGTGTCCATCTGCACCGGGTAACGTTGACGGCTTGAAAATGCGTCCCCAAATTCCGGGATTGCTCTCCGATGGAGCCACCTGGTGGCTCACGTGAGTGTGCAGAATTTTCCGATCCTCGCCTCCTAGGTTCGAGGCTTCACGACTTTCACTGTGCACCGTGTTTCACTTTCATTATCGGCGGTCGGTGGCTCGCTGTCGGTGTTACCCGGTGGGGCCGTCGCCCAAGCGGCGCACCTCCCCCCCCCCCCCCCCCCCCAGGGGTCGCGACACGCGAAAGAGCGCGATCATAATAGAATAACAAGCCGGCACAGCACACACACCCACAGAGAAGGCACACTGCGTTTCTCTCGCTCTCTTTTCGTTCGCTCGCTCTCGCGGTGCACTGATCGCGTCGTGTGGAAAAAAATGACCTCAGAAATGTTGCATTTTCGGCGGTGGCCCCCAATCGCTCTCTCGCTCTCGCAAATCGGTTCGAGTATCCTTTTGGCGAGAGAAAACCAACCCCCCGCGCCAGCCTTCCTTTTTACGCAACACTCTCTTTCTCTCTCTTTGGGGGGAATCGGGTTCGGGTTCTGTCGCACTCGCACTTTCTCTCGGCCGTCCCTTTCCCTCTCGGCGCTTATCGGCGGAGCAGAGCGCCGCGAACTCTTGTTTGTGTGCGCTCTTCGGTCGCCGCCGCCGCCAACGGGGAGAGATGGTCTCGGCTGCTAAAATAGAAAACAGAGAATACGCGGCCGCCTCAGTCTGTATATACCCTTTCTCGGTGCGGTGGCACTGACGTCGTTCGCTAGCAGTCCAAGCATCACCAGCAGCAGCAGCAGCAGCAGCAGCAGCAGCAACAGTAGTACCACCTCTTTAGCCACGAACACCACCCCGCTGGGATTATTGTTATTAGTGCGCCGCCGAAAAGCTGTGAAGCTGTGTGATAAGCGCACACACGGTAGGTAAAATGCGTTCTGCGCGACTCAGCCGTCCCTCGTAAAGGATCTTGAAGGGCTCAAAATGTGCTGTGAGTAGTAGGCCACGACGGAGTACTCCCTCCGGGTTGCTCGGATGATCCCATGTGTGTCGTGCAAAGTGCGTGTGCTTCACACGCTGCCAAAAGAATCCTCCGGGCGGCCGTCGTTACGTCGACGTCGTCGTCGCCGCCGTTGATCGACATTTTTTGGTCGCGTGAAAAAACTAAATTCACCCACCGAGACAGCAGCGGCGGCCACCCGCGTGTTTGTGTGTGTTCCGGCGGTCGACTTTTGGGCGATTGGTTTTTTTTTTGGTCCGTCAGCGAGACCGTCCGACTCTGACAGACTCTGCGCTGTGCGGGGTTCTTTGGCACCTGCAGCAGCGAGCGAGTGAGATGAGAATTTTTTCACCCAACACACGACGGCAGCGCGGAATCCTGTGCCTCTGTGTGGTGGTGGTGGAAGATGTCCCGAAACCAGACGCAAAAAAATAGACGATCTTTTTCCATCGGGGCGTGTAGCTACTCAACACTGGTTGGTGGTGGTAGTAGGCGATGGCGATGCAATGATGTCTATGCCTACTAAATTTTTCACCCACCGGAACTGGGTGGTGGAACCAAATTAATCCTTTTTGTTTAGCGATTGTTTTCGTCGTCCGCGTCCTGATCGCGCGCAAACTGCAGATCCGATTCCTACATCCGTTATTGATTTGGTGTTCTCCCCTCTCTCTCTCTTTTACACTGCAGACAGACTTCTTTGACCAGAGACCACGCTCCACGTAACACTTCTTCCTGCTGGTGCGCTACACCGCTGTGCTCATCACTACATCATCCCGCTCTCGGTGGAAAAGTGGAACAAAGTCACCGACTCCGGGGCCGGCCTGGTGGGAGGGTCACGGTGAAACACGACGGAAGCAGCGACCGGCGACTCACCGGCGGTGTGCGCGGGAGGAAAAACGATGTAGCCCGACCCACCACCGACCGGCGATCGGTGTGCGTGCGTGCGGGGCGACGTGTTCGATATGATTTTCCTGGGTTTTCCTCCTGCTTTGTTTGCTTCTTCTTCTGCATCCCCTTCCGGCCGCCTGTGTGCGCGGGCGCGTGTGTGTACGGTTTGGTCGGATTGAGCAGCGGCAGCTAAGCTGGGTTCCGGTTCCGCCGTGCGTTCCTTTGTTTTGCGTTCTCTCAGTTCTCCGTTCCGTCCGTCCGTCCGTCTGGTTTTCGGTTCCATAGCGATCAGTTACAAGTCCATCTCCCCGGGAGCCACGCAAGGACCTCCTCCTCAGTTGTGTTGTGTTGTGTACGCGAGTGATGTTGTTTTGCTTTCGATTCGGTTACTCCATTGTTGCCGCGCACTGTGCTCCAGCAGTCTTCCGTTCTTGGCTCCATTTTGAGTTCCACCTCACGAACCTCACGAACACTGGTGGTCACAAAGTGCGTTCAGGAAATGTCAAAAGTGAACAATTAATTTGGCGCGTTACAGTCTCTCGCAAGTGACAGTCTTGATGTTTCGGTGAGTGAACAACAGGACTTCTAAAATTTACCCGATCGTCACTCGACGCACCGAACCCACGCCGTGGAACTTATGGACACGTGCCCCGGCCACCACCAGACCCGCCCCGGTTTGCTATGATTTCCGTCGCGTTCGCCCGCCGATGTCTTCCGTCGTGCGTGTCACAGGAGCAGTGACGGCACGGGTGCCGTGGAGTTGATTTGTTGCCATTTGTTGTTCGAAAACAATTGAAGCCAGCCCGCGTCACGACGGTTGAGTGCTACCGAAAACTTTCGTTTTGTTAACCAGCTGCGCTGTGCTGCGATTGGTCGCGTGTGTCTTCCTGGATTGTGCATTAAGTTCCGTCTGAGCCACATCGACTGCATCGAGGTTAGTATGATGGATTAAAGTAGACTCTGACTCTGTTGATTCTGGTTTCCAATTGAGTAGGTTATTTTTCATTCTTAGTTTCCTGCATACTGCAGCTCAGTCTCTCGAAATCTCAATTCAAAGTCCGCATTTCGATGTAAAAAGCGGGCTAAATGCTGCGAATATCGACCTTCAACTCAATCCCTGCTGTGGTAGCTACTTCATAAAAAAATTGATATGCATATGGCAAAAAATAATTCAAACAAGTATCCAAAACTTCTACCGTTCTGTGGCACCGGTAATGAAAAACCGCTCACTCGGATCGGAAAGCCGGGGAACCTGATACGTCCTGAGTGCCCACCGGATTGTAATTTTTCGGACAGAAAAGCTGCAAACCCAGCACCTTCTGGTCTACTTCCGTAGTCCAAGCGCAGCGGTTGGTTGGTTGACAGTCTTACAATTAGTTTGATCATTCTCGTTTTTTTTGGAATTGGACTAAATTCGTTGACTGCTCATAGATTTCTAAGGAGCGGTGTGCGAAAAAGGAAGCGGTTGAAAGGAGCGGTTGAAAAAAAATTAAATAAGCATTAGATCGCCATCAGAACATCAATCCCTGAACATCGCCTCCCTGAACATCAATACATTTGTTCCAAACGAAGTTCCAATTTATGAATACCATTCCTGAAGTGAGAATATGTGGAAGGACTGCAAAACACGCTTCTACAGCTTTCCACGCATGCATTTTTTTGGGTTTGAGAGTAAAGGCATTAGGGGCAAATTCGGATTGGATGTCAAAAGAATTTGAACTTAAATTAATTAATTTTTGCCATTGTCAAAATGATACGGTGCTTTGCATCCTGATGAAAATGGATTTTATTCTTCTGCAATCCGAGTCTTTTTTTATGCCTAAAAGGTTACAATAATAATCGGAATTTATTGATTTAACAGTTTGCAAGTAATCCACAGACAAAATTCCTTTCGCAACCCAAAAAACTAATTTGTGAGCGATTTCTGGACACGAACTCGTTTCGGAGCCGAAGAACCAGGTTCACACCACTCTTTAGCCTCTTTGTTTTGATTCAGGATCATGGTGATGGACTCAAGTCTCATCCATAGTGATGAGTCGACACACAAAATCGACTTTATCCTTTCGAAAACGCTCCAAATGTTGCCGAGATAGTTGCATTCGAAAGTTTGTTAATATTTTTGAGTGCGAAACTTATTGAACAAGTAGGGTCTCATTAGGCAACTCAAAGTCATAAATGGCCGAAAAGTTTACCACCTGATCCAGAGTCAATTCCGCCGTATCCTAGCAGACTCCTCTTGAGAATGGCCAGTACCATACACGGTGCATAAAACTCGGTCGAAAGCGATCACAACCTTTTTTGAAGTAAACAATTGGCGCATAAAAACGATCAAAGTGACGAGCGCGAACCCGTTCGAACCCGTTCTAACTTACACATGTTGCGAGCGGCGAGCGCGTAAAACCTGTCGGCGGCAAATACGCGGCAGAGGTGGCCACTACCGAAAACTGAAACCTCCAAAAACGGCCTAACGGCCAGTGGCTTCGCGGTCCCGGTCCGGTTTCGCGATTCTCGCGCATGTGTGTGTGTGTGTCCGTTGTTTGCTTCCTCTTTTGCCTGCGTTTCGCACAAATGACCTCTAAAACAAAAGACGGAGCAAAAAACGCGCGGTGACCACTCTGCGCTGCTGCTGCTGCGCGCCCGTAACGTGCGCGATTTAAATTCGCGAAGTGCATGATGCCGCCGCGCACGGAATCGCGCGAGGAAGCGAGAAGCTCGCACGAGGGGTGCGACAGAGAGGGCGGCAGGTTGCAACGTTGCCAAAAAAATTGCGACAACCGGTCCCGGCGGTTAGGCGGGGTGGGGGGGGCAGTGGGCGTACGTTTGGTTGGTGGCGGTGGCCCGGCCCGGCTCGGCTCTGGTGATGTCGTTGTCCGCGCGCGCGCTGCCGTCATCGCCGTCGCTGCCACCGCCGTCGCCGCCGGTCGAAGCGAAGACGATAATTGCCAGAAGTGAAGCCGCCCGGAGAGTAACACAAGTCTCACACACACACACACAAGAGGCCTGTTGGTAGCAAGAAGAAGCAGGCCGCCGAAACAACCGCCGAAAACTACGTTCCGCTCTGCGCGGACCACCACACTTTTGGAACCGCTGTCCTGGGTGGGGAAGGGAGGAGGCGTGGGGCCGGCAAAGCCGATGTGTGATTGAATCGCTACAAAGCAAAACGCACACCGCGATAAGCGGGCGGGGGGAGAGTGCTGATAATAATAAAGATCGTCCCGTTCGCGCGCGTGTGTGTGCGTGTGTGTGGTCGGCTTCTTGCGCTTCTTCGCGTACCGCGCGGCGCAAGGAAGCACACAAAATGCACACCTTTGAGAGGTGAATGTTTGACTCACCAATTCGGGGGTGGTGTGTTGCGCTGCCGTAGCTGTCCCTGACATTTGATCCGCTTCGGTATCAGGTTTTGGGAGCTGGGCTGGCACACGGATTGCTGACGCTCCACGATTAGCCCGCTGTCGGGCAGGAGGGGTCGTCGTGATCGTTGCAGTGATTGCATTCCGCGTGCGACGCACCTTCCTGTTTTTTGCCTATAATATTTACGTTATGAAATTTCTTCTTCCTATTCGGCAACAACCGCTGAGCGGTCTGCAGCCTACATCAGATACAATTTTAATCTCTGTCGCATTCTGTAACGTTGTGTTTTTATTGGCGCGGTTTCACAACAGTCGCGGAAATCGCCAGCCATGGCCAGCTGCAGGACACCGACGAGCATTAACGATTGCTCCATCAACGGAAACATTTTGAAATGTATCTATCATCAAACCGTTTGAGGTAATTCGTCTGAGCGTTGCTTGCTGGGATTGGCATGGAATCATCTGCTATGAATTTCATCTGTCAAACTCCTGTCGAGCGTAATGACAGGAACAGAACACCTCGCTACTAGACAAAACGGTAAAATTCGCTGGTCCCAGTCCGAAAGGAGTACAATAAAGGGTCTTCGACTAGATGGCCACTAAAACCGGATCGTTCCAGTTAAAACAATCAGGAAAACTGTGGCTCGTCCGTAGATCATCCGTCTCGTTGCACCGATTAATCGGTTTCTGAGCGAAAGACTGAAAATTGCATCAACTTAAGTTTAAGTTGGTGCTTAATACAGCTCTGTCCGTTTTAATAATAATAAATTAATAAGCTGGAAATGTGTAAAAAAATGGAAGACTAGTGATCTACAGAACACAGAAACACAGAACATAGAAACGGAGAAAACATAGAAAAACGCACGTCTCCGCCAGTCACCAATTTTAGGGTCCGCTCTTTTTTTTATCTTTATTACGGCCGGCATTTTGCCTTTGGTTTGTGTGGCGATTTTGCTGCACTGGGAAATTCTTGGAACCCTCCGGGCACGGGGTTCGTTGTTTGCTGCTTCTGTTCCTTGCTGTGTTGGCTCGCGCCCCGAAACTTCCCAGTTCGACTTGGCTCTCGAAACGTTTATTTTGCTCTCGAGCTTCGTGACCGCGGTTCCTGTTTCCTTCCACTTGTCCTTCCGCTTCCTACGATGATTCGAAGCTTCGCAAACCACAAACGAGTCCACAGCGCGCACGCTGTCGGTACCGCTAGGTGGCCAAAATCTTAACCCATTCCCGGTCCACCCCGCGTTTGTGGGGAGTCCGTGTTTGCACAAATGTTAGAAAACTGGAACTAAACAATGTGTGTGTGTGTGTGTGTGTGGATCCGCGTGCCAAGGCATCCACGAACTCGTTCTGCTGCACGTCCGCGCCCCGAAAGCGTGTTCTGTTTGGCAAAACTCTGCCCAGGCGCCGCTCCAGGCGTTGTCATCCGGTGAAGGTCGTGAACTTGCACGCGAGCTACTAAACAACCCCCTCCGCTCCCCCCGGGGCCATGGCCACTTACTTTGCCGCGGGGCGGCAGGCTAAGGAATTTTAGACCCCGCCCACCCCATCATAGCGCGCCGACAGCTGACGAATGGAACACTTTTTGTCTAATTTGTTTCGAAAATGGAGCAATCATTTGCACTGTCGAAGCTTAGCTTACAGAGTTGTGTAACTCACTGTCACTGCTAGGGATGTGGGGACTCCAATGTGAACTACGATCTGTGTCGACAATGCCATAGTTACGCCCGTTTCGACTGCGCGGATGTTTCAACAAATCCCCTACAACGTCAAACAACATCTTCTGATACCCCTTTCTGCCCGAAGACTGCCCCCAAGTTGGCGTCAAATAATAAGGAAAGCTTCTTCAAGGCCGTCAAACATGGCATGGCGGCCTGTTTCTGGCCCCAATCGGCATTGCATTTTTTTTGTGTGTATGTTTCTCTCGAGATCTGAAAGGCCAGTTAGCTAGCAGAAACCGGAATCGAAGGCGCCTCGGGGGTCCTAAATGTGAGTCCCTATTTCCGCTCCCGCCTCTGTGTCACCGGAGCCGTAGTTCGATGGCAGACACCACACCCTCCCATTCATGCAAATCTCTTCAACCGAACGGAGTTGGACTGGTGGCCTCGCTTCACCTTCTGCGCACACCTGATTAATGGACCTCGACAACAGGTTCCGGATTAGTTCCGTTGTATCTTGGCGTCGTCGTCGTGGTCGTCGTCGTTAAACGATCGCAATTGGAGCACCAGTTTGAATGATTAAAGCGATTTCTAAAGAGTTTCCCATTCCGGGAATCGCGCTCCAGGAGGGCGCTCGTCTCGGATTGCTTTTCCATCTGTTGTACCGATAGAAACGGCGGATAATTTATAATTCGACCCCGTCGAGGGCACGGTTCCGTTCGTAGGGTTCGATCGGTTTCATAGGGGGCCTTTGGACGCGCTATGACTCATCCGTATCGGACGCGGCACAGTTGGACACGTGGCACAGGTTAATGCAGTGACTTATGGCTCGCGATCGCGCTCGATGAACGATCGCGGCATTTGTAACGACAGTTTGGGGGTTGGAGGTTCAATGTCAAAATATTAAATTTGCCACAGTGTTTGATGTTGTTGTAGAGAGCCGTCGGAGCCGCCGATGAAGATAAACGTAGCCCCGGCCGTATCTTCGCCGTCGCTTTTGGGCCAACGCGGTTCCGATAAGATACGAGCTGGGCACAGCTTTAGTCGGCATTGCGCTTTGGTTTACGGGGGTCCCACCCTAAATAAGGCTAACTTTTTACGGTTCCTGCACTTTTGGTGTCCGTGGCCACACTTTTTTGTGCACAATTCGACGGCCTTCGATGGCGATGGTAATTTTTGGCGACAGAGACTAGAGTCTGGGCGCGTGTTGTCGCCCAAAACCCTTACCGCCCTTGAATTGGCCGTGCCGCCGGGTGGGGGGGGGGGGGGGGCGAATTAGCTCCGCCAACCCTGGGCGACCGATTTGACGACGCCAAAATGGACATTAATTTTCCATTACCGATAAAAACTTCATCAACCGCATCGCGCGCGCGCGCTCCTCCATCCGTTAATGGCCGTTCAGTCTCTGATCTGTGTGTGCGCGTTCCTGCCTCTTTTTTGGGAGTCCGTGGCGCAATATTATTGCACCGTTACTGCGCATACATTTTTATTACCGAAAGGTGCACTCGCTGTGTGGAGGAACTCCATTTAAATCTCTCGCCCTCTTTTGCATGACCCACACACACACACACACCCGATTGCAACTGCATTGTGCTGCACTTGACAGACTGGTGACTTCATTAGGCCACGACTCTTTCGCCGAAGATGCTGTGGCGAAGTGGATGATGTGTTGATCGATGGAAGAGCAAACCCCCGGAGCGGGAGTGGGTTGGAACGTGCGGGATTTTTTTATGATCATGTCACGTCAAGGGGGGCACTCAATCATCTTCTTCCGAAAGTTAAGAGAGAAAAGAAACGTCAGTTGGGTTCTTTTTCTCTTCCGATCAGAAAACTTTTTCGTGAGCATTAACACACACTTAGAGACCTCTTCAAGTCGGATCGGAGTGGGATATACATTTGCATAATAGGGGGTAATAACTGTAGAGTAATTAGAATGTAGAGTAGCGTAGTACTGAAAACCCAAAATTTATTTACTAAAAATAATATTGATTAGTTATATTTAAGGGTAAATAAACGAGCCGTTTTATCTACTCAGAACATTGCTTTCTTGTTCCTTTTTGCCTCATCGTTTTATGAGAGGCCCTGTTCGGGAATGTTCATTTTGGCACAACAAGAACTGCATTTTTTCCCTTCCGGAACCGTTGCCCCCCTTCTTCACCGACTCTTCGGGCGACCTTTCAAACGAAAGCATAATGCGCTGCCACTGAGGCCACGGAAAATGTGTCAATCAATTTGCTTTATTTTTGTGCCGCTTTTAACCGAGGGTGCACAAGTGCATTACCCAAAAATCTCTCGCACACAAACACGCACACACAAACCTCCCAAACCCGTTCGGACTTCGGTAGTTCCGAGCTCCAAGAGTGGTACGGGCGGCTCCTGATTGAATTGTCCATCCATTGTGTGGCACAAAATGCAACTCCGTTGGTGGATTACTTTTGGGCCGGGCCCCGGGTGGGAATGGATGCACTTTTCATGCACTCCGCGCCGGTCGGTCGGTGATCGAATTTCGGTGATACGGAAATTTCAATTTCCAAACGGGAGCCGCCATTTTGTTGTTTTTTTTTTTGGGCGGACGGAAGATAGCGAAAGCTCACGCATAAATTACTTATGATGCGCCGCGCCGCTTGTGACAAGGGACATCCGGGACATCATTTGCACATTCATAATGAAATTAATTTCGAGCGACATAATTCAATTTCCGTGTTTTCCGCGCGCGGTTCCGCTGCTGCGTGCTTAAGCCGCCCCTCCCGCCGGCCGTCAGGGGTCATCGGCATTATTTTAATTTTTATAAAAATTATTCACGTGTTGGAACGGAATTAATGGCACGGCCGACGGTGGGACAGGTGCTGTTCTGCCCGTTGGATGATGGATATGGGAATGACGTTGAATGTTTTACAAATTTCCCTCGATCGTGAAAAGTCTTATGAGATAAAATGGTTCGAAACAGAGAATGGCGAAACGGACCCCGAAGCCTCAGCCTTACACTCAGGAGGGGCTCGTATTTTTAATAAATAGGAAAATTGACATCCCTTTTTGTCGGAACGCGTGTTCCCACAATCACAAGTCACACGCGGGGAGTCACGCGGGGCCAATGCATAAATCACTCCAACAATGTGCATCCAACATATAACGTTTCGCACACAATTTACCATAATTTTTTTCGCGGCCCCGGCCCTCAGTTGGCCACACTTTTGCGCACTTTTCGGTGGAAATTCTTTGTTCCGCAATGTTTGTGCGTCGTCGCACACCACCCATACCCATACAGAGCGGTGGCCCGGCCCGTGATCGACAGCGCAGACATGCGGGGAATCGCGGTTTTTATGTTGGTTTTTCTCCCGGACCCCGGCGGGAGTGGCGGAGAGCATAAAAAGCTTTATCGGTTCACACCGACGCACGGACGGATGGCCGCCACCGCTGCTCGGTAGCGAATTTTCGGTTGTTGTTGGTGAGACGCGCCCCGAGCCGAGCGGGACGAGCTGATGGGATATTGATTTTTATGTCCGCTGCACTGAACCGCTGTTTTTTGCTGTTTTTTTTTCTCTATAACAACTTTATAAAAGAAGACCCGTAACGCGAGCGAGAGAGAGAGACAGGGCGCTTTGCAGGACCCAGCAAGGACGCAATCGTTAGGCGAATCTGGCAGAGAGGCAGCTCTCCCAGTACAGTTGCGGTCCGTGGGCTGTTTTACAGCCCCGCTGTGTGTGTCGGGGCTGTGCAAAGGTGTGCGTTATCGTGCCAAACGTGGCCAACAAACACACGCGCCATGTTTGGCGAAAAAATAGAAAACGCCAAACGTGTGGCGTCCGATAAGCAGCAGCGACATGGCCCCCCCCACCGGGAAAGGCTTTTAATCAGTGCCAACCCACACACACACACACACATAGGCTCGTCATCATCCGCCGGGAGTGAAATGGTGCACCGTGTGCTGTCCGAGAAATGTTCCCGGTGCGTGCGATAATGATGTGCACTTGTTAATGTTTAATTGAAAATGAATATCGCATCGCCAAATGGAAATTGTCTGTCCACGGCCGGCGAGGATGGAAAATTAAAGAATGAATCTTTTAAACGTGGCTAATGGAAAGTGGGGGCCCCATCCACTGGCGCAGGATCATCCGGCACTGCTGCTGCGTACGCAAATGAGATGCGATGATGAGAAGAGTATGAAACTCGAAAAAAAATACGGACGGGTGGGGAGGTGCACACACGGACGGTGGTCAGATGTACGCGCACAGGTGCAGGTTTTTCATTGGTTTTCCAATAATGAACCTCGCGACTAATTTGCATAGGCTGATAAAATGGGTCCCTCATGAAAACGAGGCAATTTCCGCGTTCGGTTGCGACCACAGATAACGGGCGGAAGTGCAGAAGGTGTAGCGGTGGTGCATCGATGGAAGCTAATAAAAAAACACAGATGCGGATCGATACAGGCAAAATATTTGCAATATTTGTTAATAGTAGAACTGAAAAACTCGATCCATTTTCCAGTTACGATAATAATATTTATATGTTTAAAATATCAAATTGTTGCTCTGCTCATACCCTCATCACCTTAAACTTATTGTAATAACTTAAAGTTTAAATCAAAATTTAATATCTGCTCTTTGTTCCGTGTTTAACACACATCACAAATCTACTAACACGCATACCTGTCTAATCTGTCATCCGGTTTGCATGCGTTTGACAGTTTGACATCTAGTACTCTGGGCGTCAATCGAACCACGCCTGTTTTACGCTCAAGATGAAGACCGCTCAGTGAAGAACGTTTTTAAACCCAAAAAATGGTTTGGTGTGATATTCTCTTTGTTCGCACTCGCACGGACCGACGTACGCCAGAGGAGTAATGAGCGCGCTGCAGCTCGCGCAAATAAAGCGCACAAAGTGTGCGCATTTTCCCCGTCATCATCATCATCATCGGGAATTGCAAAAAAAAATTTCCTCCGGGGCACTAAAGAAAGAAAGTTCTTACACACGCGGATCGGGAGATCAAATGCGTGGTGCCCCCGCCGGAAACGATGCATCTGTCTTGCGCCATTCAAACGCGGGACTGCATCGTAGATCATTTGCCCGTTTTTCTGTACGGGCCGGGCCCCTGGGGAGGATGATGGTAGATGCACATTTTTCGCTCCTTCCTTTCGGTTTTCCTTTTCTGCGAAACGGAACAAAGAAACGCTGGCGAGAGAGAAGAGTTTACGCGGGCCAAAGTCGGCGCGAAAAACGGAAAGTGTCACGATAAATTGTGACGCGGCCACGCCGGCACGGCATGGCACGGCACTTCTCGGTGCATTGCTCGCTTCGTCGCGACCCCGGCGAAAAGAAAATAAATCTGAAACGGATGCGACGCCAGCCCCCAAACGGGGAATGACTAACGGTGGAAGGATAGAAAAATACGCGGCGTCACTTGGTGGGATCTAGTTCTTTTTTTTCTGTTGGACCACTAAACAGAAGATTCTTTTTATTTTGCTTAGTTGGGAAGTGGCACAGAAGCACTTCGAAAGGATCTCGAGCGATCGAGATCTATCATTACAACATTTGTAAACAAACGCACGTGTAAGCGCATACACAGAACGCATTTGCATTATTTATATTTAATGTTTTTGTTCATTTTTGCATCGGTTTCCTCCGTGCTGGTTGTTAAGGCGTTTCGTAGCCCCCTTTTAATCTGGTGGCGATTGGAAGATAAATGTTGATCGCTAGTGTCGAATGCCTTCTAAAATGTGGCCCAAACAATTTGGTTGTCATTATTACGACAAACCGAACATAGAAATGAATAGAGTGTGAAGTGAATGAATAGAGAATCAATCCTTTTCGAAAGCGAATTACCTTGGTTTATGGAGCCACAGCCTTGGATATCCACTGAGAGACTGGGCTATATCCACTTGTTTTTTTGTAATTTTATTGTTATTTTGTAAATTTTGTATTTGTTGTTGTTAGAACGGCATAGTCGTATTAAGTTGATGTATTTCCAGCATTCGAACGAAGGAATATCGCATCGGAAGCGAATAAACCGTGCCTCGTAGTCGAAGGGACTGCCGGGTGAGGCGCTGCTTTGGTAATGGATAATTTGATTAAAATTGGACACGAAAATATTGTCATGGAAATAAAAATTAAAGTATCACAAATTGATCACAACAATCGCAATACTTTATAGTAATAACTTCAACAAACGATAATGAAATAGAAAAATCAGAGGTCAGCAGCTCGGCCCACCAACCGTCGGGTGATGTTCGGGAAATGCATGTGCTACTGTTTTCCCAGTTTCCGTAAAATTACCAGACTCCACCGATACACACCGATGCTCCTGATTTTTTTGGGGAAGGTGCAAAAAATCAATAATTTACTTCAACTCCCTCTCGTCGCATACACACGGTGTGTATGTGTGCCGTGTGTCTGCTACGCGCGCTACATACCAGCGGAGTTGTTACCAACCAGCGACCGGACGCGCGGAACGCTAAGGCTTTTTGCGATTTATTTTAAATTCTCTTCACCGCTCTCGCTCACTCTCTCGCCCGGGGGTGGCCAATCATAAAAAAATCGCTGGTAGCACCACCGTGATGGTGTGGTGTCCTTTTTGGTCGATTCCTTTTACCCCCTTAACACCGGCGCTCACCAAGCTATCCTTGACCCCTGGCAGCAGCAGAGTGAATGCAGCAAGCGGAAGCAAAAAAAGAAGGCACCACGCTCGCTACACACCCCAGGACCAATCGATATCCTTTTGGGCGGGTGGACTGTGAATTCCGTCCGTAAATGTCGCGTCGCAGATTCCGCCACAGATCGGCAGCGGCCGGCGCGGTGTGTTGTATAGTTAATCTTATGTTCCGACCGGCATTATGCTGTGCTCTCCCCCTCCATCGGTCGGGGGCGGTACACGCATTTCGCGGGCGTCCTTTTTCGCTGCGCGTCCGGCATTATAATGAAAACTCAGCCAACAATCACCACCCTTTTTCGGTACGGGACCGGTTTTTCCATTGCATCCTCCGGTTTTTTCACTGTGGCATAGGGGGGGATGGGAATGGAAAAATTGGACTACCGAAGGACAAACAAGGATACGCGGCCGGCCGTGTTCAGCGACCCGCGACCGTACCGCGGGCGCGTGTGGGCATGTTGTGTGTGCGTTTGATGCTGGACATCATTATAATTTAAAATGAAATTTAAAATAAAGTGGCTGTTGTCGGCGAGCGGTGGAGTGGCTACCGTGGCTACCGTGGCCACCCTCATTTGCATGTCCCACCGACGACCCCCACAGGACACACACGTCCTCTCGCAATTAAGTACACAAATGAGCGCGCCGAACAGCTAGAGCCGCAGTCCCAGTGTTAATAGGGCGCGTATGTATGTGTGTGTTTTAATGAAAAAATCATCCCCATCGCGCGCGCATCCTAGCAACGGAGAGCGTATATCCTAGCAACGGGTGCGCGACCGTGTGTGTGCCCATTCTGATACGCGAAAGCTGGAACGGACCGCGGATCGGAAGCGCAAATAGCAGAAGCGCCACATAAAAATGGATTAACGGAGTGGGGTGGGGGTGGGGTTGATAACACCCCATCGACCACCCACTACTGATGCATCCTTCGACCACTACCCGCCCCACAGGAAGGTGTTTCTTCGTTTTTCGATGATTTCATCACATATTAATGTTTGAGTTCGACTACATAACAGGCCGAGCCATGTTGTTGCTGTATTTTTTATAGTATTATTACTATTTTATATGCCTACCAAACAGTCGCAGGACATCAGTGCAACATGGCCATAATATCGGTGCGAAATGCACCTGCGTCCAGGCATTATGTTCGGCGTGCGTTATGTGATCCGGGCTTCGTGAGAGGGCTCTCTCTCACTCTTTCTCTCTTTTCCTGTCTCTTTTTGTCGCTGGATGAATAAGAAGGCTTCCCTACATGCGGGCTAATAAAGTACACCGGAAATGTTTCAATAAACCAACAAATTGAAAGTAATTTTCATTTTTTATAGTTCATTTATTTTATCCGCTTCAAAATAAGGCTCTGCCGAGGCAATACAATGGCGTATCTTATTTCGTTTGAGTTTGGTTGTTCATCATCCCAAACGTCGACCACGTGGGCTACTGGAACTCTCAATCTGTATTGATCAGCGTCAGAAGCTCATCCATTTTCGGAGCGCTTCGGTGAAGGTCATTCGGTGGATGTAGAATTTTGCAAAATTGTCGAACAAACTTTTTCACCTTACTGCTGTAGTTATTTATTGATGCCGTTTTGTTCCACACTCTCGTGTGTGCCACCATGATTCCAGTTATCCCGCCACGTTGCAATAAAATTTCCACACCCTCCGCGAAAGGGGAATGGAAAATTTTAAAACATTCCCGCACGAAAAATCGTCGATCTCTCAAGGACACCGAAAGGACGCGCTGCTGTCCGTGTGTTGGGCCTCTCCGTACTTTTTTTCCCTCCCATTTGATGTGCTTCGAAATTCCGCACAGTTTCCCAGAAAAGGTGTACCGAAAAAGGGTGACAATCGTACCGTGGCTGCTGTGGGTCCCGGTAGCGATTCTCCGTCCTTTTGCGCGACCCGGCCGCCCGACCACCCGCCCGCCCGCAACATTCCTTTTATTGTCTTTCGATTCCGATGTCGGTTTTTATGCTGCGCCCCGAAATCGATTTCCAATGTTGGGGCTGCTTGCGGGTGTCCTGCGGGGCCGGCCGATCGTGGCCACGTCTCGAAGCACTTTTTAGACTTCATAAAAACGGCCAACAGTTTAATAGCCAGCTCAGCCAGCCAGCCAGCCACTCGGAGGAGCTCCTCTCGGTCTCTCCTGTCACCCTCGGGTCGTCGTCGAGGTACCACACATTTTAGCAAACTTTATGGCACACATTCAGTTCAGTTCAGGCCCTCGCCGACGACGACGGCGGCGGTGACCCTCTGGGCGAAACATTCCGCGCTCGGCGCTTTTCAGGACGAATTGTGGGACGAAAAATTCACTCAAATTGGGCCGCCCGGGTTTCTTGCACATTTTTTTCTTCGATCGAGAAGATCCGGGAAAGCGATTTCCATGGTCACCACCACCCATTTTATTGCGGAATTCTTGCCGGGCCATCCCTGGGCCCAGGACCCTGGGCATCAAGGGTCTGGGGCTCAAAAGAAAGCCCGCGCGAGCCCGAGCCGTAGCAATGGCGTCTGACGGGGCCGCAGGAGCAGAAAAAAAACGGTTACCTACCACACCCAACATTTATGCCGCCACGGGGACGGGACGGGATCGAGACAGAAAAACGGACAAGAGGTAGAGCGCGTGCTGCCGTCGCCCTCTCCACCCTCCACAAAAAGGACCTTTGAAATTTTTATTTTTCCATGCGTAGGACGACGAAGGCCGCCGAGCCGCGCCACGCCGCCGGATGCGGTCTCTTCATGCCACGAAGCGCGCGCTATTAAATGCACCGTGCTGTGCGATGGTATGGGTGGCTCCGTCAGAAAGAGACAGAGAGAGAGAGAGAAAGAGCGAGGGTCGGACAAGCCCCTTGATAAGAGCAAAATAAAAAACCGAGCGTTTTTTTTCAGGCAAATCGCGCCAACATCATCATGTTTTTTTTGCACTCCCAATATGCTAACGGTTTGATGAGTCGTGTGCGTGTGTCTGTGGCAAGGACGAAACGAATATAATTTTGCACACTCGGCAGTGTTCGGCAGAGCCCGGGTTTGTTGTGTTTGACCACCTCTCACACCTGGAGGACATTTAAAAAACTCTGCTCTCTCACTGTTTGGTGTGTGTGTGGAATTTTTTCCATCGAAAAGGAATATAAACGAATAAAATTTCAAACCGACACCGACCGACACTAAATGCACTTGTGGGCCGCGCTCCTCTCTCGTGTGTGTGTGTGTGTGGGTGCGCCGCTTTTGCGACCCGCGACAGAGTGGGATGCGATTTTTTCCCATTTTTTTCGTCGTCTATCTCTTTCATTTGCAGGCCGCACGAACGAACTCCTCTCGTGTGTTTGTGTCATTTCTACCGCCGCGCGGCCATTACGATCGATTTTTTTTTCTCGGTTCGCTTTTGGGGAAAATTAATCCCAAACTAATTGACAGACGAAAACGATCAAAACGGCAGGCTCTCTCGAGTCTCAAGGCAAGCATAATTAGCATCCTGTCAGCGGCCTGTCATCGGTGGGCGATCTATTTAATTGAATTCACAAAGTAGACGGTGCACAGTTTTTTTTCCACCACTTCCCAGAACAGACACGACTACACTCAGAATTCCCCGGGCGTGTGTGTGTGTTCGCTCAGTATATTTTTTTCAACGTACCAACACACATTTTTGGGGAAGCAAAATATTGGCACTCCGATGCGTGTGTCACATGTCCGTCCGGACGGTTTTCCGGACGCGAGAGCCCGGGTCCGGTTGGTGAAGGTCATCGCTTTTCTCTTGAACCAAGAACAAGGTTTGTAGACGTGAGGACGTGTGTGTGTAAGGTAAGAAAAAAACAATAAAATGACCATCGCCACACACTCTGTCAAACGGCGGCGAGCCAGCCACTGGGGTTTTGCAAGTGATCGAAGAGTAACCCTCGAGAACACAACGCCAAAAACAACAATGCGCGCGGTGTTCTGTGAGTCAGTGTGGTCGTGTGGCTTTCCCCCATGTGTTGTGGCCGACCGACCGTGTGTGTGTGTGGGAAAGCCGGGCCAAAAAATTGAGTACCCAATTTTTTCCTGGGATGGGATGGAGACGGCGACGGGATTGCATAACGTAATGGTGTGCGAAAGCCGCCGGATCCGGACGTCGGACCGCCACCGCCTCAACACAGTTCGGCGTGCGTCGGGCCCCAGGCACATCGCGATGCGCATGCCGCTACGGGAAAATGGGAAAATGCAAGCGGCACAAAGAGCAGACGGGGACCGCACATAGCTCTAGCCGGCCCGGCGGAGAGACATGGACGGAGAAAATCCGTGCGTTCGTGTTGGTGTACATAACGAAGGAGAAAAGCCTCCTCGGATTGCTCGGTCGGACACGACGACGACGGTGCACGAACGAAACGCGCCACGAAAGCTGATTATTTATTACACTCTCCATGATTTATGGATGCCGCTCTTTTTTCTTGCTACTTCGGCCACATTTTTTGTGCATTTTCTGATTTAAGGTACATTTTTTTTTATCTCCTTCCGGTTTTCCAGATGACGATTAATAAACGTAATCAACTAAAGTAAACGGTAAGCTGTAACAAAAATGCATGCGCTGTCTATAATTAGTTTACAAGTCTATGGTAACGTGATGATAAATTTGTCGTAAGCAACGTTTGCTTCTCTGAATTAAAGCAACTGACAGCAACGCCATTAGCAAACGCGTGTTTTCCCGTTTCTCCTCGTCGAAGGATAATGCTCCGTGGCACTCTGAGTTCCGCCGGGCCAAGGAGGTTGTGCAAGGAGCGCGGCTCCTTTCCGCCTCGTCTGGGGCTGTAAAGAGAGTTCTCTTCCTTCATCACTCTCAATCTGATTAGTTCCGCTATGCTAATTCCCCTAGCGTTGGACTCTCTCTCTCTTTTATGCTCTCTCTCTCAAGTTAGATCCCCCAACATCCGGCCAAAGTCTTAGACCAAAGGGACACACATAGTTCAGACCGAGCCCGTTCCCCGTTTTCGACTTTCCGGTCACGTTTTCCTTTCGAGGACATGCGTCTCCGTCTCTTTCACGCGCTCTCTCTCCCTTAAGGGCGACACTAATTTCCGACGGCGCGTCCGACGCGCGACGCGACGAAGTTTATGAAAACACTGATCTTGGTCAACACTTGGTTTTCCTTTCTTTCGAGCACCGCAGACCGTCTCGGGACCGGAGCTCCCGAGAACGCTATCGTGATTTGTGTCTGTGTGTGCGTGTGCCGTGCCGTGCGCTTGTATTTATGGTCTTCTTGGCTGGCTGCCCCTCGGCGGCTGTGAGCATTGTTTTGTTCCGTCGTCCCGGCCGTCGTGGTCCATCGTGTGTGCGGCGGCGATGCTCTAGATGCTTCAACGTGTACCACGTGCTTTTCTCTCCGACCGACCGAGACGGAGCAGCTCCCACACGGGGACCAACAGCTGACAGGCACGACGGCGACGGCGACGACGACGACGCCGACGACGACGACGTCGAGTGTTTTATTCCGAACCCCTTATGAGACGGTGTGTGATAGGAACTACATTAGCACCAGTAAGAGCGCCTCTCGTGCCGGCCTCGTGCCGAAGTGAAAGTGGGCACCCCGTTGACATGGTCCTTTTCCGAAGCGCGGCACAAAGATTTAAACGTCGTCTCGCGGGGTGCGTTGGTCAAGTGAGAGTGAGTCGCCTTCTGCAGGGCGAACGCGCACCATAAATTGGCGCCAATTGTGCCGTGCTGGCAGTAGTATCGAGCGGAAAAACCGGGAAAATTAAAGGTTCTCGGTTCTCAAATCGGTCCAGCAAAGTTTTATGAATCAATAATTTGTTCATTGATGTAAACAAATTGTTAGAAGATTTAATTAATAAATATTCAAGATCCGGAAAATAAATGTTTAGAAGAAGCGAAACGGCACGCAACCTGTAAGCCAACCAGGCGCCTCCATCGATCTTATTCTTTCCTCATCGAGACTCATCGATCAAGGATCTTGTCCCGCGTAATTAGTTTTTTGTTGTTTGTTATTTAAATATGTGATCTTCTTTGTTTTTTGAACACAATAGGCTTCAACTTTCACTTACCATTTCACAAAATCATGAGACACGCGAGTCCGGTACAGCCTCCGACACTTGCTTTGCCCGTCCGGGGTTTATTCATCGCTTCGGTAGCGCCACGCAATTGGCCGTTTCCCAGGCTGTCGGGCGGTGGACAACACCCGGAACGAGCATAAAGCAATAATTAATCGATCCTGTTCGGCGCGCTTGTCACGATTAATCATTTCGCGAGCGGCGGTCACGCCGTGTGACGTGTCTTTGATTTAAAGTTCAAGGAATGCGCGTTCGGGCTCGGCCTCGGTTTCGGCGAAAAAAAACAGAGGTGTAAAACCAAAACAAAACTCCATTAATTTTAAATGTCCGCCCTTTCGGGTGGAGGATCTCGGTGGTTCGGCCGCGAGAGTCCGGCCTGCGTTGCGTTGGATCATTTATTTTGTGCCCACACGGCGCGTCCTTTCACTTTGTGCCGTGCGCGGGTCGTCCTTCCCGAGAGCCCTGCGCGCTGGTGTCCAGTTTCGTGCAACGTCCGAAAACAAAATAAAGCGAGACCGAACGGGATAAATTTTCGACACAAATTGGCAGCAGGGTGCGCGCCGATTCGCGGTGCTGCGCAGCACAATTGCAGTTGCACCCAAGTGCAGGCCACCGGATACGCACCCGATATTTGAACTCTCGCGCTTTTTCTCTGCCCGGCACTCGAACTGTGGCTGCACCCGAGCGGTTATTGAATTTTAATTACAATCTGCGCCATTTTTACTCCGGTCGGCCGGCCAGCGGCCAATCAACGGGGAACCTTCGGCTGCCAAATGGCTGCTGGAGGATCCGGTGGCCAAACGGATGTGTATGTGCGCCCCACGGTTGGGGTCTCTCACCGGGCACCCGGTAGCAAAGTGGCGAACAAATTGGATTTCCGAATCACTTTCGGGGGCCACAATTCCGTTCGTTTGCTGCTCAGGTCCCCGGCGTCAACTCCAATTTTGGGGAGTCGCTGCCGCGCCGGGAGTGTCTCCGCCGCTTGGGATGCCGAATGTGCGTATTTATTTTCCGTCCCACTGCCGAGCAGCGCACTGCCGATTGTTAACATTTTTAATTATTGCACCAAATGAATAATTACAAGGCGCGCGTTGGTTGGTGTTCCGTTTCTTGCCGTTTTACGCCGCCGAGCACCGGAGCGGCGGAGACCACCAAACGGAGCTTCCCTTTTTACGAATTGAAAATGTATGTTGCACCATCAATTGTGCGTACTTTCCGGTTCGTTAGGTTGTCCCCGTTCGGGTTTTTTGTCTGACCCTACCGAACCGACCAACCGATTTTAATCGACAAGTCGGCAAAGGCAAATAGACGCGTGCGCGGGGCCCTCCTTGGTCTGGCGCCGCTGAACTCGGAAAATAGTTTTAATTGCACGCAAATGCAATTGCAACGCGCGAAAGTTGCGAAAGTTGGCAAATGTTAACGGTTTCGCATTTATCGAACGGTCCGCCGCCGTGTCTAGCCGCCGCCTCCGGTCCTTGTTGTGTAGGCTCGTGTCTTAATTGTTATTGTTTGATTGAAGCCACCAACGGTGCACATTTTTTTGGGCGGTGGCGGCAGCGGCGAGACCTATGTGCAATCGGGCCAATTTTTTTTTGGCCTGGGAGAGATTAATTAATGCTTCGACGGCGTTTGGGTGTCTGACGTTTTGAAATTTCGAAAGCCCGAGCTGTGCTAGATCGTGGACTGTGGTTCGAGCAAACCTAGCGATGGAAAGAAGCCTAACGGGACCCTCCGGTGTCGGAGTCCCGTTGGTTTTGGGTAGGAAACGGCCATCGCTGTTTCATTGTATTGCGGTGCATGTTGTTACTGGTTTTTCACTGAGCTGGCAGGCTAACGAAAGTAATCGATTCCGGAATGGCCTTCCGAGCGTTGCCATCAATAAGCATAGTAGTCATGGAGCGATAGATCATGGTCGCCATGGCGACAGAGAGCACAGTCACTACCAGGCTCACTACCAAGTAGATGAATTTTTCCAGTTTGTTTAAAATTGGTATTTGGCCGGTGCAGGTCAAACCGATGGCCGATTGTAACTCGTGCAAAAACAAATTAATATCTTTCATCAAATCCTTAAATGAAGAGCTTAATGTGGTGGAAATTATCTCGGTAATCCTCCAGCCAAAAGTCGATGTAGGCGTTGCGGTACTGTCAATCTCTTTCACGCGTATCGCAATCCCCAACATGCCCATTTCACTTTCTTAGCATTTTTTTTTATTAAGTCAAAGGCTAACTTCAATCGGCTGAAATTTAAACAAACTTTATACCAACCAGAAGGTCCTTTTATTAATCTAGCCACCAAATTCATTCCACAAATAATGCATTATCTTCAAGACTCTTCTTAATCCATCAAACTCATCGCCGATTTTTCTGTTCTCCGGTTCCCCGACCGACACTCGACACCGTTTTTGTCATCCGTCCGTCTGCCCGAAACCGTCTGTCGTCGTGGCATTTAATATTTACCGACCCGCCGGGGCCCTCCGGCAGAGCTATCCTTCAACCGGGGATGATGTGATGGGGACCGCCGATTTCCGGCACGAACCAGACCAGACACATATGCCCATGGCAGCAGTGCAGCAATCAGTGGCCAACAATCATCGGCTTTTTGGCCGGTTCCGATTTGGCGACGTACGACTGTGGCGAAACAATAGGGGATGCATTCGATAATGAATCGTCCCATTGCTGCCCATTAGGGACTCACAATTCACACGGGGCACGGGTGTGGTTACATCCCGCCGCTGGTTGGGGGATGTATTTTCCCGACGCCCATTTTTTTCCCCGGCAACTTGGTATATGCCTCCATTGTTTCGTCCGCTTCATTGTCCCGACACTAGTGCACGGCGGCGGAGACGACGGAATGTAAACAATAAATATTTGAGCGCTGCACATGCGTAGTTGGCAGGGACGCGCAAAATTCGCGCCAGAAAGGATTTTTCGTTGGCGTTTTTTTCTGAGGACGACGGCTTGGGGTCCGTGTTATGTGCATATTCCGTACCCAGGGAACCATACAACCGGGAGAGAGGGTACGTTCATTTTATCAAAAACATTCGTGCACGGTGCAGCGGACTGGAGCCACCCTGTGGTCCTTTGCGTCGCCCCCCTCGACCGATATGACCCGACGATGATGATGATGATGGCGCGCAAAATATAATAACCACGACGGCGGCCGGTGGGAACGGATGGCGCGCGGGAAACATTTAAATCGTTGCACCCGAAACGAGGAATGCATCCGGAGAGGGAGAAACGAAAACAAAAAAAAAACGGACACGATTCGCAACCTTCCAGTGCGCACGTGCGCGCAACCTTGGTCGTGGGCAAAGTTTTGAATAGTGGTGCACCGGTGTGCCCTGGCGTCGCTGTCGGCAGCGCGGAAACCGCGTACCGGGGGCTGGCTGGCGCTGCAATGCGCTCCGTCCCGTGCAGTTTGGTCCGTGTTTATTTTTGATTAACTTGAAATCACAAAAATGGGGTTTCCCGGGCTTCGGTAAACATCTCGCACAGCGCCGGTTATATTAAAATATAAATATTACTGTGATTGATCCGAGCGGAGAGGCTTTCGCCGGGCTGTATGGATGAAGGGGTTCTGCCCTTTTTTTTGTTTGGTTTGCCAATCGTCAAAAGTAACAGGGTGATAAAGGGTGATTGCATACCTTCAGGCGAATATTTGAGGAGTCAGAAACACTGATGAAGGTGCATGAGTGTATCGTAAACACTGATTGTTTGAACGTATTTGGTTAGAGCTTGAAATTGTTGTTAGAAATGCGTCCCGATTCGTATCCCAATGTCCTCGAACGCTCCTCATGTACGCCTGAAGTTATGCAATCGTCATGCTTTCTATGAAGCGCTTAAAGTTTTCTCATTTTTCTGGGTCGTTTCGCCTAGCTCAACTAACGTCTGATTAGCGAAGCTAAACATCAATC